>NC_140990.1:182553514-182842892 GCF_052327205.1 Somniosus microcephalus
GCCCCCCCACTCGCTCTCCCTACTCTCCCCCCCAATGCCCCCGCTCGCTCTCTCTCTCTCTCCAGAGCACCTCCCCACCCCGCCGCCCAAAAGCTTCAATCAACGAAGGCAGTGATTGAACTCCAGTTACAATACAACAGGAAAATCTAATGAACTTAGACAAACATATAACAAAGCAGAAATAACAGAAAATGCTGGAAAAACCCTCATCAGGTCAGGCAACATCCGTGGACAGAAATTTGAGTTGACGTTTCAGGTCAAACCCTTCTTCAAAACTAGAAAGAAAAGATAGATCGGAGGCAGGGCTACGATCGGACAAAAGAATAAAAGAAACAAAAGTAAAAAAGAGACAATAAAAGGTATTAGAAGCTAGACGAGATGGTAATAGGCTGAGATTGGGTGTAAAGTGTACTGGCAGGGCAAGGGATAGCTGCCAGGTGTGAGAGTGAAACAAAGGGAAAGGGGGGGGGGGGAAAGGAGTGGAAAAATTACAAGAAAAAATGAAATAGGGGCCGAGGTTATGATCTGAAATTGTTGAACTCGATATTGAGTCCGGAAGGTTGCAGAGTGCCTAATCATATAACAAAGCAGAGCTTTTGAATATGCAGGAATTTCATGTCACCCACAGACTGGTCCTATCTAAGCTTGTATGTTTGGCGTGTGGTGCGTTATCCACAGTGTAGATATACTGGGTGTTTTCACCCTCTTTCTCTTCACATGTTTATTAAACACATTCTCAAAACCACAAATATTTTTTAAGAACCTATGCTGCCCAATATGTTGGCAGAAACTCCTGAAATTAAATGGCCCAGAAATTCGGGTCTCCACGGGCGAGTACGCACGGGGTACTCACCCGTAGGCCCAATGGAAGTGCCGGTTTTGTGCATGCACTGCGCATGCGCGGGAAACCGGAACTTCTGTTCCCTTAAAGGAAGGGGTTCAGAGGTCGAACGCGTGTGCCAGGAGGGTAAGTCTCCAGCAGTTACACATGTAAAAAGCAGGCGCAAGGCCTGCTTTTAACAAGGCAAGTGGTGAATTAATTAAAATTAAAACATTTTTCCCCACAGGTTTATTATTTTTAAATACTTTAAGGAAAGGTAAGTTTATTTTTAGCCCCGTTAGAAAATGTAATTAATTTTTTCAAAAATTTAAATTATTGTTTAAAATAGTTATTTTATGTAATTTATAGTTATTTTAAAAATGTGAGTTTAAAAAAAAATGTATTTGAAGTTTTAGTGATGTTTTGGGGCTTATAGTATTTATAGTTTTGACAGCTCTTCCTGTCAATTTTATGAATGGGCATTTCCCTGCTGCCATTGGCTCTCCATGGCCCACGTGATCCCAGGGGACGCACTGAACTAACTGCGCCCCTGGGATACGCAAACACTGCGCGCCGGCAGTTGGAGCAGGCCCAGGATCGGAATCCCTCGCGGGCTCACAGCACAATGGCCGGTGCGCAAGGTAAGTGCAGGTCAGAGGCTTGCACCCACGGGAAGCCTCCGACCCGAATTTCTGGGCCATTAATTTTTTTAAATGAGAATCCACAGCTCTTGCATTCCTTCAGAACTTTCCCATCACATGCTTAAAGGAGAACTTAGGAAAGCACAGAATGAGAAAGAGCCAATCAAGCTTACTCCTTCCATTGGCCAGGTAGAATTTGCTGCATTGTGGGGCCCAATTAAATCTTTCAAAGGAAGGAACATTACATTGAAAGTACTTTGCCAGGTTAATGCAATGTGATTTTTTTGGGGGGAGGTGGAGGAGGAAAGAGAAAATAATTGTATAAAAGCTTCTCAAAAGTTGCTGTGTAACCAGAAAATAAATCTTTATATTAATTACATCTGTGGACTGACATCCAAGAGTGAGAACAGTGCAAGCCCATGCTAACACAATGAGGACATACAGGTTACACTAACTGGGTCAGTTTCCTGGCTTTAAAATCCAATGTGACGAGTTTTCAGCAGGAGAGAAATAAAGGAGAAAAAAAACAAAGCTGTCTGTGAACAAGATTGTCATAGTACTTCTTTATTATGCACCTCTCCTGCCTTCCCTCATCCAACACCAGCAGTCTTTTAATATTCTTTAACAAGTAATGTTCTCTTCCAGTTGGAAGAACAGTTTTGAAAGCTGCTTTACTCATTTTCTCAGAGGCAGAGAGTACTCCATTCAGTATTATGGAAAGCAGAATTACCAGGTGTTGGACAGGAAGTGTTTGGGCAGGTGCCCAGGCATTACACCTTCATCTGCAGTTTCCATCATGACAGAAAGTCAACTACAAAATAACTATATTAATACATATGTGTGTATCAAACTTGAATTTATACAGCAGTTTATCAAATATCTCCAACATGATAAAGAGTTTCACACACAATGGCCCAGAAATTAGGCTCGGGGGCTTGCCGCGCGTGCAAGCCCCCGATGAGCACTTACCCAGCGCGCCTGCCATTCGGCTCCCGGGACGCTTGCAATTCCTGTTTTCAGTTGATTACTCCCGGGCAGCGTCTGACGTCACGCCGCCCAGGAGTGCAGCCAGTGCGAGGCCTCGAGCGCGGAGTCTAAGTTAGACACGCCCCTTGAGGTCTCCTTAACATAGGCCACGCCCCCAATTTTTAACACAAGCTGCAAAGCAATTCTGCATGCAGAGCAGCATTTTAAAGAAATGTTTTGTATTTTTATTCATCTTTAGGTAACTTTTATAAAGTTTTAAATACTTTTAAATTATTTTGAAGAATGTAAAGTAGTTTTAAACAGAATTAAAGCGTAGTTATTTTGATGAGCCGGCTGGGATCACGTGGGCACTGGGCAACCAATGGGAGGTTGCAAAAGTTCATTCATGAGTTTGATAGTAAGAACTGTCAAACTCATGAAAACTCAGGGCGCCCAAAACAGCACTTAAACTACAAATAAAAGTTAAAAAAACATCCCACTAAATAAATGAACTATGAATAACTGTAAAAAACTATTTTAAACAATTAATCAAATTACAAATAGGGTCTAAAAATACACTTACCTTACTGTAAATTCTTTAAAAATAATAAACCTGTGGAAAAAAAATTCTAATTTGTATTAATAGACCACTTACCTGTAAAACGAAGTACTTACGTCTGGTATTTTCAAGCGTAAAAACAGGAGGCCTTTACGCACGGGCAACTCTTTACAAAAAAAGGAAATTCAGCGCACACGCGCTGCCTGATACGTCGTACGCGTTCCGCCTCTTAACCCCTTGGTTCAGAGGACAGGAAATGCCGGTTTTCAGCGCATGCGCTGTGCATCCTGAAAACCGGCACTTCCATCAGGCCCACGCGTGAGTACACCGTCAGTACTCACGCGTTGGGAACGGAATTACTGGCCCAATGACTTACTTTGAAGTGCAGTGACTGTTATGGAGGCACATCAATATTTCACAAACAGCAATGAAATGAATGACTGGTTAATCTGCTTCCTGTGGGTATTGGTTGAGGGAGGAATATTGGCCAGGGTTTCAAACTGGCGTCACTCAACTCTAGGGATTCACAAGATGATCCTCAACATCTGCAAGGTCATTAGATTTCTATATGCTCTTGTACTTGTTGACTTATGTATTTCTGTTGCTGTATATAGTAATAAAAAACAGGAATGTGTCAATAATTGCAGGAAGTCTCACACAGAGAACCATTACCTTTCATCTTAAAACCAAATGGAAACAGATACAGAACATGGTGACAACTCTCTTCCCCTACACCACACCCACCATCCCACGTAAGTTTCTTGCATTACAATAAATGGCCACCTTCCTTAAGTGGAGTTCAACAGCAGCGCCTTCTCCATCCCTTTTATAGAGTACTAGCAGGGGGGGCCCGGCGTTGCCAGGGCAGTTTAGAGGGCCGCGTGGTTGACGGCCGGCCGCTGCCGCTCCCCCGCTTTGTGTGTCAGGATGCGCGGTTGACAGCCGGCCGCTGCCGGTCCCCCGCTGTGTGTCTCGGGCCGAGCGGTTGTGAGGCCCGGCCCGAGTGACCCCAACTCAACTCCCGCTCCGGCTGGCCGACGCAGTTGAGGAAAAGCAGGGGAAAAAATAGCGGCGAAGTTTCGGGAGGCTGCAGGATTAGGTCCCGCCGGTGACTGAACTGTAGGACTGGTCAACCATCACGTCACTCAACGCTAATGAGCGGTAGGATTGGTCAACCGCTAATGAGCGGATTTTTGAACGTTTTTTGTATACTGTCCGAACAATTTTTGTCTGACCAAAAAGTAAATACGCCTATGACACTCCCCTGATCATCAGCTTTCTTTTGATATAACATATGTGTAGGTACGCTCTATAACTTTTGAGTGTATAGCAGACAGACAGACATACAGACAGCGGACAGACATACTGCTTTATTATTTTTATATATATAGATAGATTCCTACAAAAATAGAGATAACTACACATAGTGGTACTAAAAAATGACAGACTGATAGCATTCCAGGGATCTGGACACCTTACCCAAGGTGCAAAAATGATTTTAGTGCATTTAGCAGCTTTCCCTTAAATTGTCCAGTCAATGTGAAGCTCTTATGAAGAGAGTTAGGGTGTATCTTAAAAAGGCATTTAATCATAGTCCAAAGCAAGGTATTTCAACCCATTGGTATGGCCATCTTTAGGGATTGTGTCCAATCTTGGGAGCCCAGTATTCAAAAGCCCATAGATTGTACATATTGTACATAACGTTCAAAATTATTCCAGGACTTGGAGAGAGTCACAGAATCAATTAGTTTGTATTGCCTGTCCTCATTCTTCCTACCAAAATGCATCACTTCACACTTCTGTGTTAAAATTGCATCTGCCATTTCACCAATCTATTTATGTCCTCCTATCCACCTCACTGTTTACTACATTTCCGAGTTTCATGTCATCTGTAAACTGTGAAATTATGCCCTGTATACCCAAGTCCAGGTCATGAATTTCTTCGACTGTACCTCCCAAACCCACGACCTCTACCACCTAGAAGGACAAGGGCAGCAGGCGCATGGGAACACCAACACCTCCAAGTTCCCCACCATCCTGACTTGGAAATATATCACCGTTCCTTCATAGTCGTTGGGTCAAAATCCTGGAACTCTCTCCCTAACAGTACTAAGGGAGTACCTTCACCACACGGACTGCAGCGGTTCAAGAAGGTGGCTGACCACCACCTTCTCAAGCACAATTAAGGATGGGCAATAAATGCTGGCCTTGCCAGCGACGCCCACATCCCAGGAACGAATATTTAAAAAAATGAATACATATCAAAAATAGCAATGGTCCTAATACCGACCTACCTCTGGGGGACACTTCTCAAAAATAACCGTTCACCACGTTCTCTGCTTTCTATCTCTTAGCCAATTTCGCATCAATGCTGTCACTGCCTCTTTAATCCTATCGGTTTCAATTTTGCTAATAAGTCGATTATCTGGTACTTTATCAAACACCTTTTGAAAGTCCATATACACAACATAAACCGCACTACCTTCATCAACTCTCTCGTTACTGCATCGAAGAACTCAATCAAGTTAGTCAAACATGAAATAAAAACAGAAAATACTGGAAATACTCAGCAGGTCAGGCAGCATCTGTAGAGAGAGAAACAGAGTTAACGTTTCAGGTCGATGACTCTTCGTCAGAACATGATTTCCCTTTAATCTGTACTGGCCGTCATTTATTAACCCATATTTTTCCAAGTGATAATTAATTTTGTCTCAGATTATTGTGTCTCAAAGTTTCCCAATTGACGATAGGATGACTGGCCTGTAGTTGCCAGGTTTATCTCTCTCCCCTTTTTTGAACAGGGGTGTAACATTTTCAATCCTTAGTGCTATGGCACCACTCCCATATCTAAGGAGGATTGGAAGATTGTGGCCAGAGCCTCTGCTATCTCCATCCTTACTTCCCTCAGCAACCGAGGATGCATCCCATCCAGACCGGGTGACTTTTCTACTTTGAGAGCTGCCAACCTTTTATGTACCTCATCTTTATCTATTTTTAACCTATACAATTTCCCTACCACCTCTTCCTTTATTGTAACATTAACTTCATCCTCTTCTTTAGTACAGACAGATGCAAAGTACTCATTTAGTACCTCAGCTATGCCCACTGCCTCCACAAGATGATCTCCTTTTTGGTCCCTTTTGGTGCAGACTCGATGGGCCTAATGGCCTCCTTCTGTGCTGTACTATTCTATGATTCTATGACTAATTGGCCCCACCCTTCCTTTTTACTATTTATGTTTATAAAAGACTTTTGGGTTCCCTTTTATGTTAGCCGCTAATCGATTCTCACATTTGCCCCTCTTATTTCCTTTATCAGTTCTCCTCTGTATTTTTTGTATTCAGCTTGGATCTCTACTATATTATGAACCTGACATTTATCATACACCTTTTTCTATTTCATTCTAATCTTTAGTCATCCAGGGAGCTATAGCTTTGGATGCCTTTCCTTTCCCCGCATCGAATTGATCTGTCTGTCTGTCTGTCCTGTCTGTCTGTCTGTCCTCACGTGTGCGTCTGTCCGGCTATGCGCTCGAAAGTTATAGAGCGTACCTACGCGCGCGTTACCTCCGAAGAAAGCTTACGCTTCCGGGACGCTCGTAAGCGTATTTACTTTTCGGTCAGACGAAAATTGTTCGCGCCTTAGGCAAAAAACTTTCAAAATTAAACTCATTATCTGCTACTTAGCATTGATTGACTGACGTCAAGGTTCGACCAATCCTGTGCCGTCACGATTGACCAATCCTACAGTACGGTCCCCTGATGGTTGGCCAATCTGTGTGTGTGTGTGTGGGGGCGGGACTAATCGTTTTCATCTCAGGGATGTGGCAGCCATTGTTTCACTGCCATTACTTCAGCTTCCAGCTCAAACTACTCTATCCAGCTTTGAAAAAGTTAGTATCTCTTTTAAAAATAACATAAGATTTACCAAAAACGTTTTATAAGTACTTTCACTTTCATCTTTCAATGTATTAAAAGGCAGAAATGTTGCCCGGCAGCAGATTCACAAAGGGACACAGACAGGGCCCAAAAGCCTGGGACTCGATTTTAAATGTTGCCCGGCACCAGATTCACAGAGGGACACAGAGAGGCCCCAAAGCCTGGCACTCGATTTAAACCACCCGCCCCAAAACAGCCCTGGCAAAGCCGGGCTCCCCCAGCTAGTGACTTATAAAAGAACATCCATCATGGGACCATTTCCCAGTACGAATCAACACCGTTTACAGGAGTGTAGATCAGAAAGAAGTATTGTGAGGTAGGAACAGGAATTCAATAGTTGTAACTAACAGGCAGTTACCTCAGCATCAGTTCTGAGATCATGCAAAATAATCCACGGAGAAGCTGAGCCATACAGAGCAGGAACGTAACAGATTGGATCGTCAGCCTGTGGTAACTTAGCGGATAGCAACCAGAGCTGCAGAATGGGTCCTACAGTACTCTGCGCCTAGCTTGGGGAGTGGGGGGAGGGGGGGGGGGGCGGAGGAGGGGAGATGGAGAATCAGACAGTTTCCTAATCACTATCAACTGGAAGCGAGTATGTGTGGATGTCGGGTGAGGACAAAGTTGGGCTTGGCTGTTATGCCATCCGCAATCTAGTAGCCCGTTGACACTCACTGTTGAGGCTCACTTGGGCAAGGTAAGTGACTGAGTTAAATCCGAAACTAGGGTCTTAAATCTAAACAAAGCAAACTACGTAGGTATGAGGGGTGAGCTGGCTAAGGTAGATTGGGAAACTACATTAAAAAGGTATGACAGTGGATGAGCAATGGCTAGCATTTAAAGAATTAATACATAATTTACAACAAATATACATTCCTTTAAGGCACAAAAATCCTACAGGAAAAGTGGTCCAACCATGGCTAACAAGAGAAGTTAAAGATAGTATTAGATCAAAGGAAAAGGCTTATAATGCTGCCAAAAAGAATAGTAAGCCTGAGGATTGGGAGGATTTTAACATTCCGCAAAGGAGGACCAAGAAATTGATAAAGAAAGGGAAAATAGAATACGAGAGTAAACTAGCGAGAGACATAAAAACAGACTGTAAAAGCTTCTATTGGTATGTAAAAAGGCAAAGATTAGCAAAAATAAATGTGTGTCCCGTACAGGCTGAGAGGGGAGAAATTATAAAGGCGAATAAGGAAATGGCAGAGAAATAAAACAAATACTTTGTGTCTGTCTTCACGGAAGAAGACGCAAAAAATTTCCCGTAAATAGTGGACAACCAAGGGTCTAGCGAGAATGAGGAACTGAAAGATATTTGTATGAGTAAAAAAGTAGTACTGGAGAAATTAATGGGACTGAAAGCCGATAAATCCCCTGGACCTGATGGCCTACATCCTAGGGTTTTGAAAGAGTTGGCTGTTGAGATAGTGGATGCATTGGTTGTCATTTTCCAAAATTCCATAGATTCTAGAACGGTTCCCGCGGATTGGAAGGTAGCAAATGTAACATCACTATTTAAGAAAGGAGGGAGAGAGAAAACTGAGAGCTACAGGCCAGTTAGCCTGATATCAGCCTTAGGGAAAATGCTCGAATCTATTATTAAGGACGTGGCAACAGGGCACTGAGAAAATATTAATAGGATTGGGCAGAGTCAACACGGATTTATGAAAAGGAAACCATGTTTGACAAATCTGTTGGAGGAGTTTTTTGAGGTTGTAACTAGCAGAATAGATATGGGGGAACCAGTGGATGTGGTGTGTTTGGATTTTCAGAAGGCATTCAATAAGGTGCCACACAAGAGGTTATTAAACAAAATTAGGGCTCATGGGATTGGGGGTAATATACTAGAATGGACTGAGGATTGGTTAACAGACATAAGACAGAGAGTAGGAATAAACGGGTCATTTTCAGGTTGGCAGGCTGTAACTAGTGGGGTACCGCAAGGATCAGTGCTTGGACCTCAACTATTCACAATCTACATCAATGAGGGGACCAAATGTAATATATCCAAGTTTGCTGTTGATAAAAGCTAGGTGGGAATGTAAGTTTTTTAAAAATTCATTGATGGGATGTGGGCGTCGCTGGCTAGGCCTGCATTTAGTGCCCATCCCTAATTGCCCTCGAGAAGATGGTGGTGAGCCGCCTTCTTGAACCGCTGCAGTCCATATGGTGCAGGTACACCCACAATGCTGTTAGGAAGGGAGTTCCAGGATTTTGGCCCAGCGACAGTGAAGGAACGGCGATACAGGTCCAAGTCAGGATGGTGTGTGGCTTGGAGGGGAACTTGTAGGTGGTGATGTTCCCATGCGTCTGCTGCCCTTGTCCTTCTAAGTGGTAGAGGTCGCGGGTTTGGAAGGTGCTGTTGAAGGAGCTTTGGTGAGTTGCTGCAGTGCATCTTGTAGATGGTACACACTGCAGCCACAGTGCGCCGGTGGTGGAGGGAGTGAATGTTGAAGGTGGATGGAGTGCCAATCAAGCGGGCTGCTTTATCCTGAATGGTGTCGAGCTTCTTGAGTGTTGTTGGAGCTGCACTCATCCAGGCAAGTGGAGAGTATTCCATCACACTCCTGACTTGTGCCTTGTAGATGACGGAAAAGCTTTGGGGATTCAGGAGGCGAGACACTCGCCGCAGAATTCCCAGCCTCTGGCCTGCTCTTGTAGCCACAGTATTTATATGGCTGGTCCAGTTCAGTTTCTGATCAATGGTAACCCCCAGGATGTTGATAGTGGGGGATTCAGCGATGGTAATGCCATTGAATGTCAAGGGGAGATGGTTAGAGTCTCGCTTGTTGGAGATGGTCATTGCCTGGCACTTGTGTGGTGCGAATGTTACTTGCCACTTGTCAGCCCAAGTCTGAATGTTGTCCAGGTCTTGCTGCATATGGACATGGACTGCGTCAGTATCTGACGAGTCTCGAATGGTGCTGAACAGTGTGCAATCATCAGCGAACATCCCCACTCTGACCTTATGATGGAGGGAAGGTCATTGATGAAACAGCTGAAGTTGTGAGGAGAATGCAAGGAGACTTCAAGGGGATAGAGATAGGTTAAGTGACACACCGGCGGCAGCAGCGAGAGCGGCCCTGGGTGGCGACTGAGCGCGGAGGCCGAGGAGTTAAAGAGCAGGGAGCGAGCATGGCCCAGACACACCAGCAGCAGCGGCGAGAGTGGCCCTGGGTGGAGACTGAGCGTGGAGACCGAGGAATTAAAGAGCGGGGAGCGAGCGCGGCCCAGACACACCGGCGGCAGCAGCGAGAGTGGCCCTGGGTGGAAACTAAGCGCGGAGACCGAGGAGTTAAAGAGCGGGGAGAGAGATCGGTCCAAACACACCGGCAGCAGCAGTGAGAGCGGCCCTGGGTGGAGACTGAGCACGGGGACTGAGGAGTTAAAGAGCGGGGAGCAAGAGCGGCCCTGGGTGGAGACTGAGCGCGGAGACTGAGGAGTTAAAGAGCGGGGAGCGAGAGCAGTCCAGACACACCGGCAGCAGCGGCGAGAGCGGCCCTGGGTGGAGACTGAGCGCAGAGACCGAGGAGTTAAAGAGCAGGGAGAGAGAGCGGCCCAGACACACCAGCGGCAGCAGCAAGAGCAGCCCTGGGTGGAGACTGAGTGCAGAGACTGAGGAGTTAAAGAGTGGGGAGAGAGAGCGGCCCAGACACACCAGCGGCAGCAGCAAGAGCAGCCCTGGGTGGAGACTGAGTGCAGAGACTGAGGAGTTAAAGAGCGGGGAGAGAGAGCGGCCCAGACACAGCGGCAGCAGCAGCGAGAAGTAAAAAGTAATCGAAGTGTGACGTCACCAGAAAGCAGGTAAGTGATTGGTTGGTGAGTATTTCTCTCTTTCTCGCTTTTTTCCCCAACTTTTTTTTGTGGTTTATAGTTTCTCGGGTCTCTGTTGTGTAGCGGGGAGTGGTAGTAAACAAGGGCCCTTGAGTATATCAATTAATTGTAGTGTAATTGGTGGTATTGATTAGATTTAATTTAATTTGAATTAATTAAAGGGTAAGTCATGGCAGCACAGCTCGGTCCCATGGCATGCTCCTCCTGCACTATGTGGGAAATCAGGGACACTTCGTGTCCCTGACGACCATGTGTTTGGGAAGTGTATCCAGCTGCAGCTACTGACAGACCGCATTGTGGCGCTGGAGCTGCGAATGGATATATACTGGAGCATTCGCGATGCCGAGGACATCATGGATAGCACGTTTAGGGAGTTGGTCACACCGCAGGTAAAAGCTGCCCAGGCAGGAAAGGAATGGGTGACCACCAGGCAGAGTAGTAGGCGCAGGCAGGTAGTGCAGGGGTCCTCTGTGGCCATCCCCTTTTCAAACAGATACACCACTTTGGCTATCATTGAGGGAGATGGCTTATCGGGGGAAGGCAGCAGCAGCCAACTTCCTGGCACCATGCGTGGTCCTGCTGCACAGGACGGGAGGAAAAAGAGCAGGAGAGCTATAGTGATAGGGGATTCAATTGTAAGGGGAACAGATAGGCGTTTCTGCGGCCGCAAACAAGACTCCAGGATGGTATGTTGCCTCCCTGGTGCAAGGGTCAAGGATGTCTCGGGGCATGCTGGAGGGGGAGGGTGAACAGCCAGTTGTCGTGGTGCAAATAGGTACCAACGATATAGGTAAAAAAACAGGATGAGGTCCTAAAAGCTGAATATAGGGAGTTAGGAGGTAAATTTAAAAAATAGGACTTCAAAAGGTAGTAATCTCAGGATTGCTCCCAGTGCCACGTGCTAGTCAGAGTAGAAATAGAAGGATATATCAGATGAATACGTGGCTAGAGGAATGGTGCAAGGGGGAGGGATTCAAATTCCTGGGACATTGGAACCGGTTCTGGGGGAGGTGGGACCAGCACAAACTGGACGGTTTGCACCTGGGCGGGACCGGAACCGATGTCCTGGGGGAGTGTTTGCTGGTGCTGTTGGGGAGGGTTAAAACTAAAATGGCAGGGGGTTGGGAACTTGTGCAGGGAGACAGAGGAAAGGGAAGTAAGGATAGAAACAAAAGACAGGAAGGAGAAAAGTAAAAGTGGAAGGCAGAGAAATCAAGGGTGTAAATCAAACAGGGCCACAGTAAATAAGAATTCTAAAAGGACGAAGAGTGTGAAAAAAAACCAAGCCTGAAGGCTTTGTATCTTAATGCGAAGAGCATTCGTAATAAGGTGGATGAATTAGCTGCGCAAATAAATGTAAACGGATATGATATAATTGGGGTTACGGAGACATGGCTCCAGGGTGACTAAGGCTGGGAATTCAACATCCAGGAGTATTCAATATTCAGGAAGGACAGGAAAAAAGTAAAAGGAGGTGGGGTAGCATTGCTGGTTAAAGAGGAGATTAACACAATAATAAGGAAGGATATTAGCTCTGATGACGTGGAATCTGTATGGGCAGAGCTGAGAAATACCATGGGGCAGAAAACGTTAGTGGGAGTTGTATACAGACTCCCAAACAGTAATGCTGAGGTTGGGGAAGGCATTAAACGGGAAATTAGAGACGCGTGCAATAAGGGCACAGCAGTTATCATGGGTGACTTTAATCTACATATAGATTGGGCTAACCAAATTAACAATTCCTAGAGTGTATACGGGATGGTTTCCTGGACCAATATGTTGAGGAACCAACTAGAGATCAGGCCATCTTAGACTGGGTATTATGTAATGAGAAAGGATTAATTAGCAATCTTGTTTTGCGAGGCCCCTTGGGGAGAAGCGATCATAATATGATCGAATTCTTCCTTAAAATGCAGAGTGAAGTAGTTGACTCAGAGACTAGGGTCCTGAATTTAAATAAAGGAAACTACGATGGTATGAGGCACGAGTTGGCTAGGATGGATTGGGGAACGTTACTTAAAAGGTTGATGGTGGATAGGCAATGGCAAACATTTAAAGATTGCATGGATGAACTACAGAATTTGTTCATCCCTGTTTGGCATAAAAATAAAACAAAAAAAGGTGAATCAACCATGGCTAACAAGGGAAATTAGGGATAGCATAAGATCCAAGGAGAGGACATATAATTTGGCCAGAAAAAGCATCAAATCTGAGGACTGGGAGCAGTTTAGGATTCAGCAAAGGAGGACAAAGGGATTAATTAAGAGGGGGAAAATAGAGTATGAGAGTAAGCTTGCAGGGAACATAAAAACTGACTGTAAAAGCTTCTATAGATATGGGAAGAAAAAAAGATTGGGGAAGTCAAGCGTAGGTCCCTTGCAGTCAGAATCAGGGGAATTTATAATGGGGAACAAAGAAATAGCAGACCAATTAAATACATACTTTGGTTCTGTCTTCACAAAGGAGGACACAAATAACCTCCCAGAGATGTCAGGGAACATAGGGTCTAATGAAAGGGAGGAACTGATAGAAATCAGTATTTATAGGGAAATGGTGTTAGGGAAATTGATGGGATTGAAGGCCGATAAATCCCTAGGGTCTGATAAGCTACATCCTAGGGTACTTAATGAAGTGGCCCTAGAAATAGTAGAAATAATAGCCTAACATCTGTGGTTGGCAAAATGTTGGAGTCCATTATTAAGGAAACAGTAACAGAGCATTTGGATAAACATAATTTAATAGGACAGAGTCAGCATGGTTTTACGAAGTGGAAGACATGTTTGACAAATTTGCTCGAATTCTTTGAGGATGTAACATACAGGGTGGATAAAGGGGAACCAGTGGATGTAGTGTATTTGGACTTCCAAAAGGCATTTGACAAGGTTCCACACAAAAGATTACTGATCAAGTTAAAAAATCACGGGATTGGGGGTAATATACTGGCACGGGTGGAAGATTGGCTATCTAACAGAAAACAAAGAGTTGGGATAAATGGTTCGTTCTCAGGCTGGCAATCAGTAACTAGTGGTGTTCCGCAGGGGTCAGTGCTGGGACCCCAACTCTTTACAATCTATATTAACGATTTGGAGGAAGGGACCGAGTGCAACATATCCAAGTTTGCCGACGATACAAAGATGGGAGGGAAAGCAGTGAGTGAGGAGGACATTAAAAACCTGCAAAAGGACATAGACAGGCTAAGTGAGTGGGCAGAGATTTGGCAGATGCAATATAATGTTGGAAAGTGTGAGGTTATGCACTTTGGCAGAAAAAATCCAAGAGCAAGTTATTATCTAAATGGAGAGAAACTGCAAAGTGCTACAGTACAAAGGGATCTGGGGGTCCTGGTGCATGAAACACAAAAAGTTAGTATGCAGGTGCAGCAGGTGATCAGGAAGGCCAATGGAATCTTGGCTTTTATTGCAAGGGGGATGGAGTATAAAAACAGGGAAGTCTTGCTGCAGTTATACAGGGTATTGGTGAGGCCACACCTGGAATACTGCGTGCAGTTTTGGTTTCCATATTTAAGAAAAGATATACTTGCTCTCGAGGCGGTTCAGAGAAGGTTCACTCGGTTGATTCCAGAGATGAGGGGGTTGGCGTATGAGGAAAGGTTGAGTAGGTTGGGACTCTACTCATTGGAGTTCAGAAGAATGAGAGGCGATCTTATCGAAACATATAAGATTGTGAGGGGGCTTGATCGGGTGGATGCGGTGAGGATGTTTCCACTGATGGGTGAGATTAGAACTAGGGGGCATAATCTTAGAATAAGGGGCTGCCCTTTCAAAACTGAGATGAGGAGAAACTTCTTCACTCAGAGGGTAGTAAATCTATGGAATTTGCTACCCCAGAGAGCTGTGGAAGCTGCAACATTAAATAAATTTAAAATGGAGATAGACATTTTCCTAGCAGATAAGGGAATTGGGGTTACGGGGAGAGGGCAGGGAAGTGGACGTGAATCTAGATTCAGATCAGCCATGATCCTATTGAATGGCAGAGCAGGCCCGAGGGGCCGTATGGCCTACTCCTGCTCCTATTTCTTATGTTCTTATGTAGATGTATTGCTGGTCATCTTCCAAAATTCCATAGACTCTAGAACATTTCCCATGGATTGGAGGGTAGCTAATGTTACCCCACTATTCAAAAAAGGTGGTCGAGAGAAAACAGGGAATTACAGACCGGTAAGCCTGACATCGGTAGTGGGGAAAATGCTGGAGTCCATTATAAAAGATGTAATAGCAGAGCACTTGGAAAACAGTGACAGGATCGGACAAAGTCAACATGGATTTACAAAAGGTAAATCATGCTCGGCTAATCTACTGGAATTTTTTGAGAATGTAACTGGTAGAATAGATAAGGGAGAACCAGTGGGTGTGGTGTATTTGCACTTTCAGAAGGCTTTCGATAAGGTCCCGCATAAGAGATTAGCGTGCAAAGTTAAAGCACATGGGATTGGGGGTAAGGTACTGACTTGGATAGAGAACTGGTTGGCAGACAGGAAGCAAAAAGTTGGAATAAACGGGTCCTTTTTCCGAGTGGCAGGCAGTGACTAGTGGGGTACCGCAGGGATCGGTGCTAGGACCCCATCTATTCACAATATATATAAATGATCTAGACGAGGGAACTAGATGTAATATCTCCAAGTTTGCAGATGACACAAAGCTAGGTGGGTGAGTGTGCTGTGAGGAGGATGCAGAGAAACTCCAGTATAATTTGGACAGGTTGGGTGATTATACTGCATTTGCCATGCATCTGCCCAACGTGGATAAATGCGAGGTTATCCACTTCAGTGGCAAAAACAGGAAAACAGATTATCTGAACAGCAATCGATTGGGAAAAGGGGAAGTGCAACGAGACCCAGGTGTCCTTGTGCACCAGTCGCTGAAGGTAAGCATGCAGGTGCAGCAGGCGGTTAAGAAGGCAAATGGCATGTTGGCCTTTATAGCGAGAGGATTCGAGTACAGGAGCAAGGATGTCTTGCTGCAGTTGTACAGGGCCTTGGTGAGACCACACCTTGAGTATTGTGTGCAGTTTTGGTCGCCTTATCTGAGGAAGGATGTTCTTGCCATGGAGGGAGTGCAGCGAAGATTCACCAGACTGATACCTGGGATGGCAGGAATGACGTATGAGGAGAGATTGGGTTGATTAGGCTTATATGCACTAGAGTTTAGATGAATGAGAGGGGAATCAAGGGGATCTCATCGAAACTTTTAAAATTCTAACAGGACTAGACAGACTAGATGCAGGAAGGATGTTTCCGATGGCGGGGAGTCCAGAACCAGGGGTCACAGTCTAAGGATAAGGGGTAAGCCATTTAGGACTGAGATGAGGAGGAATTTCTTCACCCAGAGAGTGGTGAACCTGTGAAATTCTCTGCCACACAGGGCAGTTGAAGCCAATTCATTAAATATATTCAAGAAGGAGTTGGATATATTTCTTGAGGCTAAAGGGATCAAGGGATATGGGGAGAAAGCAGGGACAGGGCACTGAATTTGGATGATCAGCCATGACCTCATTAAATGGCGGAGCGGGCTCGAGGAGCCGAATGGCCTACTCCTGCTCCTATCTTCTATGATTCTATGTTTCTGTGTGAGTGGGCAAGAACATGGAGAATGGAATATCATGTGGAGAAATGTGAAGTTATCCACTTTGGTGGGAAAAATAGAAAAGCAGAGTATTTTTTAAGATTCAAGATCATTTTATTGCCATATGTAACTAGTACAATAGAATGCTTACTCCCCACTCACTCCCACAATACAAGCATATAATATAAAAGCAAAAAAATAAAAACAAGTATGAATAAAAATAATAAGCAAATAAGCAAAAAGTATAGCAATAACAGTCCAAGTTGCAGGATATGATGAAGTGTGTAAAAAAGCCTCAATTACCACTGGAAATAATAGTAATGTAATATGATAAATAGATGGTAATATGAATATAATATATATATTTACATAAACATATAAACTATAATATATGGGGCAGTGCGATTAGCAGTTCAGTAGGCGCACTGCCTGTGGATAGAAACTGTTCTTAAACCTGCTGGTCCTGGTTCGGATGCTGCGGTACCGACGTCCGGACCGCAGGAGGGAGAACAGTTTGTGCCCAGGGTGATTGGGGTCCTGGATGATGGAGCGGGCCTTGTTCCGGCACCTGGTCTGGAAGATCTCCTCGATGGACGGAAGTGCACACCCGATGATCTTTTCTGCCGTATTCACAACTCTCTGGATGGCTTTCTTGTTCTGTGCAGTGGTGTTACCATACCACACATTGACACCACTCGTCAGGACACTCTCTATGGTGCCGCGGTAAACGTTCACAAGCCACTGTGTGTTTATGCCGCATTTCCTCAGGCACCGTAGAGGGTAGAGGTGCTGGTGTGCCTTCTTCAGCATAGCCTCAGTATTATGGTTCCAGGCCAGGTCACCAGAAATCTGCAGTCCCAGGAATCGGAAGCAACTGACGACTTCCACTGGTGTCCCGTCTATGCTGATGGGGCGATGGTTCCCTCGGTGGCTTCTGAAGTCCACGATGAGCTCCTTAGTTTTGCCAACGTTCAGGGCAAGGTTGTTGTCATTGCACCATTGGGAAATGTTGGTGTTCAGAGGGACCTGGGTGTCCTTGTACACAAATCTAACATTTAAATTTAACATGGAGGTACAGCTAGCAATTAGGAAAGCAAATGGCATGTTGGCCTTTATTACAAGAGGATTTGAGTATAAGAGTAAAGATGTCTTACTGCAATTATATAGGGCCTTGGTGAGACCATGCCTGGAGTATTATGTACAGTTTTGGTCTCCTTACCTAAGGAAGGACATATTTGCCATAGAGGGAGTGAAACAAAGGTTCCCCAGACTGGTTCCTGGGATGGGGGTATTGTCCTAAGAGGAGAGATTGAGTAGACTAGGCCTATATTCCCGAGAGTTTGGAAGAATGAGAGGTGATCTCATTGAAACATACAAAATTCTTACAGGGCTTGATAGGGTAGATGCAGAGAGGATGTTTTCCCTGACTGGGGAGTCTCGAACCGAGGGTCACAGTCTCAGGATAAGGGGTCGGCCATTTAGGACTGAGATGAGGAGAAATTTCTTCACTCATAAGGTGGTGAATCTTTGGAATTCTCTACCCCACAGGGCTGTGGAGGCTCAGTTGTTGAGTATATTCAAGATTGAGATCGATTTTTGAATATTAAGGGAAATAAGGGATATGGGGATAGTGCAGGAAAGTGGAGATGAGGTAGAAGATCAGCCATGATCTTATTCAATGGCAGAGCAGACTCAAAGGGCCAAATGGCCTACTCCTGCTCCTATTTCTTCTGTTCTTATGTAACCAGAGGGCCACCAGAGCCTGCAAAGCCGTACCCTAGCAAGGATTTAACACCCTCAGAGGAGGGTAAGGTAGAAAAGTTGGTGAGAAGAAAATAAGAAGACATTTGTAATGTGACTGAACATGTGCACAAATGGATAAGCTGTTTAATATTTGTACCATTAAGGGAACATTATAGGTGGGCATCTGATATCTTGGAACTGAGCTATAGTTCAGGTGACCAGTATAAACAAAGATAAAAAAACATCTAAACATAGATCATCATTCCATGGTTTTCATGCAATCTAATCACTGATGATTTCTAAAACACAACTGAATCAAAACAGATTTCTGCATTGGTGAGTTCTACTGTTGAAAAAAACATTCCTTTCACTGTTTTGTTGTTAATCAGGACTCTGAAACACATGTCTAGTATACATTTACTCAATAAGACTGAAGAAAACCAGCAATGATTGGATCTAACTGTTACAATCTGGTTTTAGTCCTTAAATGGGGCCCATTGGAAACCTACTAACAACCATTCATATATTCTTGGGGTTTTTTTGCAGCATGTGCAGAAAGGTGATTCACTGTCGCAATGATCCTGGTGTTCTAACACACTGCTCACTCGATTTCTCACAAAGCAATTTCCTGGCACACACTCAAGGAATCAGCAATTGGAAGCCTGCAGCACACTAGTCACCTCAGGAAACCTTATGGGAGCTGAATTTGTACACGGATAAAGGCCAGGATTGCTTATGCTGGGGAATGAACTACTGTTCTGTTTCTGGCACATCCCATCAATATCAAATATTCCGAACCAGACTTAACTTGTATGCCCGCCATTCTTGCCCAATGACATTCCTTGGTCTCAATTACAACAACAACTTCCATTTATACAGCAGCGCGAATGAAGCAAAATTTCTCTCAGTTGGGCAGGGGGGGTCAGACCCAAACAGGAGTAGGAGGGAGATCATAGGACGTGGGTGAATGTACTGTTGGAGGAGTAGATTTTAAGGAGGCTTTTGAAGGTGGGAGGGAGATCTAACAAGACAAAGATTTGGGGAGGGAGTTGCAGAGTGTGGAGGCAGGATACCTCTGTCACTAATAGAGGGGAGAGGAGGGAAACATGCAGTGCACCAGCATTAAGAGAGCAGAAGGAAAAATGAAATGCAAAAATCTGGTCTGTGCTCTATTGGATTTCTACCTTAGATACCACCAGTGGACTACAAAAAGAATTCTAGTGATAGAAACTGGATACTTCAGTGCAAAGACGTGCAATCCTGACAAAAAGCAAATTAATGAAACTGTTGCCAAGTCCCCATCTGCTCCTTATATAACAGTACTAGCTGGGGGAGCCCGGCGTTGCCGAGGCTTTTTCGAGGGCATGTTGTAGTTGGAAGAGAGAGAGCCCTCTCCCTCACACTCTCTCTCCCCCCCCTCTCCCTCACACTCTCTCTCCCCCCCCTCTCCCTCACACTCTCTCTCCCCCCCTCTCCCTCACACTCTCTCTCCCCCCCTCCCTCACACTCTCTCTCCCCCCCCTCCCTCACACTCTCTCTCCCCCACTCTCCCTCACACTCTCTCTCCCCCCCCTCTCCCTCACACTCTCTCTCCCCCCCTCTCCCTCACACTCTCTCTCCCCCCCTCTCCCTCACTCTCTCCCCCCCTCTCCCTCACACTCTCTCCCCCCCCTCTCCCTCACACTCTCTCTCCCCCCCCTCCCTCACACTCTCTCTCCCCCCCTCTCCCTCACACTCTCTCTCCCCCCCTCCCTCACACTCTCTCTCCCCCCTCCCTCACACTCTCTCCCCCCCCTCTCCCTCACACTCTCTCTCCCCCCCTCTCCCTCACACTCTCTCTCCCCCCCTCTCCCTCACACTCTCTCTCCCCCTCTCCCTCACACTCTCTCTTCCCCCCCTCTCCCTCACACTCTCTCTCCCCCCCCTCCCTCACACTCTCTCTTCCCCCCCTCTCCCTCACACTCTCTCCCCCCCCTCTCCCTCACACTCTCTCTCCCCCCCCTCCCTCACACTCTCTCTCCCCCCCTCTCCCTCACACTCTCTCTTCCCCCCCCCTCTCCCTCACACTCTCTCCCCCCTCCCTCACACTCTCCCCCCTCCCTCACACTCTCTCTCCCCCCCTCTCCCCCTCTCTCCCCCCCTCTCCCTCACACTCTCTCCCCCCTCTCCCTCACACTCTCTCCCCTCACCCTCACACTCTCTCTCCCCCTCCCTCACACTCTCTCTCCCCCTCTCCCCCCTCTCCCTCACACTCTCCTCTCCCACACTCTCTCTCCCCCCCTCTCCCTCACACTCTCTCTCCCCCCTCTCCCTCACACTCTCTCTCCCCCCTCTCCCTCACACTCTCTCTCCCCCCTCTCCCTCACACTCTCTCTCCCCCCTCTCCCTCACACTCTCTCTCCCCCCTCTCCCTCACACTCTCTCTCCCCCCTCTCCCTCACACTCTCTCCCCCCTCTCCCTCACACTCTCTCTCCCCCCTCTCCCTCACACTCTCTCTCCCCCCCTCTCCCTCACACTCTCTCTCCCCCCTCTCCCTCACACTCTCTCTCCCCCCCTCTCCCTCACACTCTCTCTCCCCCCCCTCTCCCTCACACTCTCTCTCCCCCCCTCTCCCTCACACTCTCTCTCCCCCCCCCTCTCCCTCACACTCTCTCTCCCCCCCCCTCTCCCTCACACTCTCTCTCCCCCCCCCTCTCCCTCACACTCTCTCTCCCCCTCCCTCACACTCTCTCTCCCCGCCCCCCCCCCCTCTCCCTCACACTCTCTTCCCCCCCCCTCCCTCACACACTCTCTCCCCCCCCTCCCTCACACACTCTCTCCCCCCCTCCCTCACACTCTCTCTCCCCCCCTCCCTCACACTCTCTCTCCCCCCCTCTCCCTCTCTCCCCCCCTCTCCCTCACACTCTCTCTCCCCCCCCTCCCTCACACTCTCTCTCCCCCCTCCCTCACACTCTCTCTCCCCCCCCTCTCCCTCACACTCTCTCTCCCCCCCTCTCCCTCACACTCTCTCTCCCCCCCTCTCCCTCACACTCTCTCTCCCCCCCTCTCCCTCACACTCTCTCTCCCCCCCTCTCCCTCACACTCTCTCTCCCCCCCTCTCCCTCACACTCTCTCTCCCCCCCCTCTCCCTCACACTCTCTCTCCCCCCCCTCTCCCTCACACTCTCTCTCCCCCCCCCTCTCCCTCACACTCTCTCTCCCCCCCCCTCTCCCTCACACTCTCTCTCCCCTCCCTCACACTCTCTCTCCCCGCCCCCCCCCCCCTCTCCCTCACACTCTCCCTCCAGGCCCAACTGGACTAACCTCGGTAGCACCTGTTGGTGAACAAGGCGGGCCTTTGGACCCGGTTGGCAGACTCCCGTGTCAGATTGAGATCGGGGACAGCCGTTTAAAAAAAAAGCCAGAGCGGGCTGGGCGGGTGGCGCATGCACGTATTTTCTACTGGGTACATTAGAGTTTAAACCAATACATTTTTGCCTTGTATTTATACCAAACCTCCCCTCCCAAAAGAGGACCCCAACTTAAAGCCAGTGGCATTTTCAAACTCAATTATACATCTTAAGGAGATCACATTTTTAGATTGAGGTGGGGGTGTTGAAATTTAGGTACATCTATCCCGAGAAAGTCAGAACTCTGGATATGGCCATATGGAGGAGCAGACAGCTATCTGAAATGACAATGTACAAGATAATGCTCTGGAACTTCAAAAACATATTGCAGTATTACAGGAGTAACTTCGCCACACGGACTGCAGGGGTACAAGAAGGTGGCTAACCACCACCTTCTCGAGGGCAATTAGGGATGGGCAATAAATGCTGGCTTTGCCAGCAACACCCACATCCCATGAATGAATATATTAAATAAAAGTCACCGTGGTAAAGAACCGTTCCCAGCCTGCTTTATTTATTTATTCATGGGATGTGAGCGTTGTTGTCAAGGCCAACATTTATTACTCACCCCAATTCCACTTGAGAAGGTGGTGGTGAGCTGCCTTCTTGAACCGCTGCAATCCGTGTGGTGAAGGTACTCCCACAGTGCTGTTAAGTAGGGAGTTTCGGGATTTTGACCCAGCGACGATAAAGGAATGCCGATATATTTCCAAGTCAGGATGGTGTGTGACTTGGAGGGGTACATGGAGGTGGTGGTGTTCCCATGTGTTTGCTGCCCTTGTCCTTCTAGGTGGTAGAGATAGGAACAGGAGTAGGCCATTAAGCCCCTTGAGTTTGTTCCGCCATTTAATGAGATCATGGCTGATCTGTGACCTAACTCCATATACCTGCCTTTGCCCCATATCCCTTAATACCTTTGGTTAACAAAAATCTATCAATCTCAGATTTAAAATTCATGGATCTAGCATCAATTGCCTTTTGCGGAAGAGAGTTCCAAACTTCTACTACCACCCTTTGTGTGTAGAAGTCTTTCCTAATTTCACTCCTGAAAGGTCTGGCTCTAATTTTTAGACCATGCCCCCAGTCCTAGACTCCCCAACCAGCGGAAATAGTTTCTCTCTATCTATCCTATCTGTTCCCCTTAACATCTTGAAAACTTCGATCAGATCACCCCTTATCCTTCTAAATTCCAGGGAATACAACCCTACTTTGTGTAATCTCTCCTCGTAATTTAACCCCTGGAGTCCAGGTATCATTCTGATAAACCTACGCTGCACTCCCTCCAAGGACAATATATCCTTCCTAAGATGTGGTGCCCAGAACTGCTCACATTACTCCTGGTGTCGTCTAACCAGGGCTTTGCATAGCTGTAGCATAACTTCTATCCCTTTGTATTCTAGTCGTCTAGATATAAAGGCCAGCATTCCATTAGCCTTTTAAATTATTTTCTGTACCTGTTCCTGACATTTTAATGATCTATGTACCTGGACCCACCCCCCCCCCCCCCCACCCCGGCCCCAGGTCTCTTTGGACCTCCACTTTTCATCATTTAGAAAGTACCCTGTTCTATCCTTTTTTAGATCCAAAGTGGATGACCTCACATTTGCCGACATTGAAATCAATTTGACACAGTTTTGCTCACTTAATCTATCAATAACTTTTTGTAATTTTATGCTTTCATCTACATTGCCTACAATGCTGCCTGTCTTTGGGTCATCGGCAAATTTGGATATGTGGCTTTCTATCTCATCATCTAAGTCATTAATAAATACTGTGAATAGTTGAGGCCCCAACACAGATCCCTGTGGGACACCACTGGTCACATCCTGCCAATTAGAGTACCTGCCCATTATCCCTACTCTCTGTCTCCTGCCGCTCAGCCAATTTCCTAACCAGGTCAATAATTTGCCTTCAATTCCATGGGCTTCAACTTTAGTTAACAGTCTCTTATGCGGGACTTTATCAAATGCCTTCTGGAAGTCCATATAAATAACATCCATTGACATTCCCCTGTCCACTACTTCAGTCACCTTTTCAAAAAATTCCATCAGGTTTGTCAGGCATGACGTACCTTTCACAAATCCATGCTGGCTCTCTCTGATCAACTGAAAATTTTCAAGGTATTCTGTCACCCTATCCCTAATTATCTAATAATTTCCTGGCAACAGCTGTTAGGATAAGTGGCCTATAATTCCCTGGTTTTCCCCTCTCACCATTCTTAAATAGCGGAGTGACATGCGCAATTTTCCAATCTAAAGGAACGGTTCCTGAATCGAGAGAACTTTGGAAGATTATAGTTAGGGCAGTTGCAATGTGCTCACCTACTTCCTTTAAAACCCTGGGATGGAAACCATCTGGTCCTGGGGATTTGTCACTCTTTAGTGCCATTATTTTCTTCATTACTGTTATTTTGCTTACACCAACTTTGTTGAGTCCCTGTCTCTGATTCAATCTTATTTTTGGGGGGATTTCCGGCATGCTATCCTCTTCCTCTGCTGTAAATACAGACTCAAAGTAATTATTCAACATGTCCACCATTTCCTTATCATTGACAATATCACCGTTATCAGTTTTCAAGGGGCCAAGACCGGGGGTTTGGGAGGTGTTGTCGAAGAAGCCTTGGCGAGTTGCTGCAATGCATCTTGTAGATCGGACATGGTGGTGGAGGGAGTGAATGTTTAAGGTGGTGGATGGGGTGCCAATCAAGATTATGTGCTCTATTATTAGTCTCCTCAAGCTACAATTTGTTCTGCTATCTAATAGGACAAATAAAAATATCCTGTTCAATTTAAAGGGCTGGGGAGGAGGGGTCCAATCATGGTGCGTTATCAGACTAGGAACACCATTATAAAAGCAAAATATTGCAAATGCTGGAAATCTGAAATAAAATCAGAAAATGCTGAGCAGGTCAGGCAGCATCTGTGGAGAGAGAAACAGAGTTAACGTTTCAGGTCGATGACGTTTCGTCAGAACTGGTCCTAACTTTGGTAAGAACACCTTTCTGAGTGTCAATATCTAATACTCATCTCTTCTAAGTTTATTACGTTTAAACAATACTTCAAGCAGACTAAACTGGCAGTTGGACAGTGCCAGAGAGTTATCAGATAATCTCTGCAATGTGCTTTCATGTCCTTCTAATTTGTTTAGATTTCACACATTATCAATATCAACTAACACAAATATTTACAAATGCCTGTACAGAGGACTCCAATCAAACAAACACTACCCCAATATATTAGCTTGCTCTTTCTATTTTAAAACCATGCCTGATTTCCAGATATTTCCTTCCGAGTTCCTCAAAGTGCATTGAAGGATTCAATCGCTGAATCAAGAAAATGATTGCAAGTAGACAACTTTACAGTTCTTCATGGCTACTCAAAATTTATGCATTAAGAAAATATCAATATCTAGATGAACAGAATACATCAGGGCTTTGGGGAAAGAGCAGGGGAGTGGGACTGATTGGATTGCTCTTTCAAAGAGCCGGCAAAGGCATGATGGGCCAAGTGGCCTCCTTCTGTGCTATATCATTCTATGATCATAAAAGAACCAGAAACATGACAAAGAAATCATGCTACTAGTATTTCATACTACTGATGTGATCAGTTTTCTCTCCAACTCAATAGCTCTTCAGTGATCGATTTGTTTAGCAGCTTGTGAGAACACTAACGTATGGTTTATGTATATTCATTTTTAACGGTTTAGAATATTTTTAATTCACATTATCAGCCATCTTTTTCAGCTGATGACAATATAATTCAAGCCAATTTGCACTCCTTCATTAGCAGATAAAGCTGCACCTCTTCTGCTGCTGTTGCCATGGCAGCAGCCTCCAGACACCTCCATCATCCATTATTTTTCTAATTATTTCAAATGAGGCATGGATATGCATTCTCTTTTAACATTTGTCTGCATAATGCATGAACACTGATGTAATGAAAGACGGTAGAGATCTGCTGAATACCGACGTCCGCAGCCTCAAAAACAAAGAGAAAGCCAGATAAGTAGTCACATTGCAATACTCGTGACAAAGCTCACGATTAACAACTATCCTGGACACTGCATTCATCTAAATATTATTCATACTTCAGCACCATTAATGGCTGTCGACAGGAATAAAGCCAGACTCAGACAATATAAAACCCACACGCTATGTGTGATACTGTATTGACAACAAGGTATTCTTTTGCCAGTGACAGGCAGCATCGGAATTGAATTGACAGCATTTCATTAACTACAAGACCTGTCACTGCACGGTTTCTAGGTATCCTGCCTACACTCTCCCTACCCCTCTCTGCGTAGGCAGATAAAACCATATTAAAATTCACTGTGCAAACATATTGCAAAAATAAATCTGGGCTCCAAGCAAAGCTACTGTAAAATCTGCTTCACTGTCATCAGAAAGATTTCACAAGGTGTTTGCCTCTTGGAAATTTTACCTGAGATTATTAGCTCAGATAAATTGCAAGTGTCAATTGTATTATGGGCTATTTGAATGGCTGGTCAGGACAAACCAAATACTGTAGTCATTTCTCATTTCACACTTTATGTATATACTTGAAAGGAAAACTTTGCAGGACTATGGGGAAAGAGCAGGGGAGTGGGACCAATTCAATAGCTCTTTCAATTAGCACAGACATGATGGGCCAAATGACCTCCTTCTATGCTGCAAGATTCTATGATTCTATGTTCTTCTGAATTTTTTTAAAACAAGTTTAATGAAACTATTCCGAAATGTCAGCCATACAGAGCCGAGTTCATTTTTGAAAATCAGTATTTCAACATCGATTGCAGTGTGCATCACTTTCCTTTTGTCTCTCACATTCATAGTAATTAAATTAATTGAGTTATTAAACCAAATTATCTACTAACGGATTTTTTTTTCTATTTGTATTTTTCCACTTTAGGTCCCCACCACCTCACCGCCTCCTGCAATGCAAGGCCAGATACACAGGCTTTGGGCTTCATTTTGCTACTCTTATGATTGGACAAGAGAATAATTCTGCAAACCAGCCCCATCAGTACTTCCTTTCTCTGGTTTGGAGCCTATCGCAATCGCATGCACCATAATATTATAGATGCCAATTGTCCACATTTTACCTTGGGCATGAGCCAGCGTTTCGGACTCTGTGTCCTCTTATCCACGTTTGAAGATAAAAATCAGCACCGCTGATCAGCCATCAGCGAACAAACAACTGCGCACCCAGACGGAGCTTTTATCGTCGCGGGGGGCTTCAATCACATAAACCTAAAATCTGCACTACCGAAATTCCACCAGAATGTTTCCTGCCCCACAAGAGGGGAGAACACACTGGATCAAGTCTACACGAGCATTGAAGATGCTTATAAGGCCATTCCCTGCCCCCACCTTGGGAAGTCTGCCCCCACCTTGGGAAGTCTGACCACCTCTCCCTGTTTCTAGCCCCGGCATACAAACCGCTCATCAAAAGAGTGAGAACATCAGTGAGATCAGTGAAAGTGTGGCCAGAGGGGGCAGTCTCGGAGCTTCAGGATTGCTTCGAACGCACTGATTGGGGCATGTTTGCCCATAATGACATCGAGGAATACGCATCCACAGTGCTATTCTACATTAACAGTTGCGTCGAGGTCGTCACGACCCATAAAAATATCAGGACATACCCCAACCAGAAACCCTGGATGAACGGAGCGGTCCGCTCGCTGTTGAAAGCACGCGACGCAGCATTTAAATCTGGCGACGCGGCGGCTTACAGTGCAGCTAGGACCAACCTAAAAAAGGGTATCAGGACTGCCAAAAGGAAACAGACACTGCGGATAGAGGATCATTTCCACAACAACTCGGACCCCCGGCGCATGTGGCAAGGCATCCAGTCCATCACTGACTACAAGAGCAAAAACACCAGCCCCCCGGTTAGTGATGCCTCCCTTCCGGAGGAGCTTAACAACTTCTATGCTCGCTTCGACAGGTACAACAGGGAGCCGGCTACCAAAGCCTTGCCACCCCCGGAAGACCAGGTGCTCACTCTGTCGACCTCCGACGTAAGGGGTGTTCTACGCGGAGTGAACACACGAAAGGCTGCTGGACCGGATAGCATCCCTGGACGGGTACGCAAGGAATGTGCTGATCAGCTGGCTGATGTCTTCACCGCCATCTTCAATCTGTCATTGGCCCAGGCAGTAGTCCCTACATGCTTCAAGACCACCACCATTATTCCTGTGCCAAAGCAAATGGCTGTGACGTGCCTGAACGACTATCGACCTGTCGCACTCACACCCATCATAATGAAGTGTTTCGAGAGACTGGTCCTGGCTCACATCAAAGCCAGTGTTCCCGCCTCTCTTGACCAACACCAGTTTGCCTATCGTGCAAACAGATCAACGGAGGATGCAATCACAACTACTCTACACTCTGCACTGAATCACTTAGATGGTAAAGAGACCTACATCAGAATGTTGTTCATAGACTACAGCTCAGCATTCAACACTATCGTCCCTAACAAGCTGGCCACCAAACTCCACACTCTTGGCCTGAACACTTCCCTCTGCAACTGGACCATGGACTTCCTAACAAACAGACCCCAGTCTGTCAAATTAGGTAACCACACCTCCCCCCCCCCGACCCTGAACACGGGGGCCCCACAAGGATGTGTGCTGAGCCCCCTCCTCTACCCCCTCTTCACCCACGACTGTGTGGTTGTTCATGGTTCCAACACCATCATCAAGTTTGCGGATGATACCACGGTAGTAGGCCAGATCACTAACAACGATGAGTCAGCCTACAGGGAGGAGGTCCAGCATCTCGTGAAGTGGTGCGCCGATAACAACCTGGCCCTTAACATCAAGAAAACCAAATAAATCATTGTGGACTTCAGGAAGTCTAAAGGCGGAAGTCACACCCCCATCCACATCAATGGGGCTGTGGTGGAAAGGGTGGACAGCTTTAAGTTCCTCGGAGTCCACATCACGGAAGACCTCTCCTGGTCCCTCAATACCTCCTCTCTGGTGAAGAAGGCCCAGCAGCGCCTATATTTCCTAAGGAGGCTGAAGGGATGTAACCTGTCACCCCTGATCCTCTCTAACTTTTACCGCTGCACAATAGAGAGCATCCTGACAAACTGTATCACAGTATGGTATGGCAGCTGTAGCCACTATGACCGGAAAGCCCTGCAGCGGGTAGTCAAAACTGCCCAACGCATTACCGGCACCCGGCTACCGACCATAGAGCACATATACCAGAAATGCTATTTACGGAGGTCACGGTCCATCATCAAAGACCCTACCCACCCCAGCCACAGTCTGTTCGCCCTCCTGCCATCTGGGAGACGCTACAGATGCATTCGCACCCGTACAACCAGATTTAGGAACAGCTTCTTTCCCAGGGCTGTCATCCTACTGAACTCCACAAATAAACTCTAAAGCCTGCACATCTGCCAATGCACTTTATTATGGTTATGTTTATGTTAATGTATTACAAGCCAAATGAATGTTGAATGTTTAAATGTCTTAATCTAAATGTACACTCTTGGGAGCCGCAAGCCTACATTTCGTTGTACTGCACTTGTGCACTAACAATGACAATAAAGTTGATTATTGATTATTATTGATATTATTGATTCGTCCCTCACCTGTACCTGACGCTGTGGCGCGGGGGAATCAAAACTGATGGAATTCTTAATCTCACAAAATCAGGAATCCCTGCCCACAACTGATTTCCAGACCCCAAGGCACCAGTGTCAGGTGGAGGTAAGGGGAGAAATGGAAAGGAGAAATGCCTGTCAACTGGAGGGAATTGGAGAACAGTGCTAGGGTTAACTGGGGGAAGGGAGGTCAAGAGAGTGTCGGTGTGAACTAGGGAGGGAAGAAGAATTTCAGAATGAACTGGAAAAGAAGAGTGTCTCTCAAGTTGGGGCGGATATGAGCACTTTTGTAAACTGGGGTTGGGGAAGGAGAGAAATGTCTTTGTTAAATTGTTTATATGGTGTCACAGCGGCAATTGGATTTGGCAGAGTACCATTCCATAGCCACAATAGCTTGTACCTTCTCTGCAAAAAATGAGAAAATGTTCAAAATTTTTGCCACAATCATCTACTATGCATGCGCTCGAACATTAGGCATATCTGTATCTTAAAGTATGACGAGCTCACT
This sequence comes from Somniosus microcephalus, assembly GCF_052327205.1. Classification (NCBI taxonomy): domain Eukaryota; kingdom Metazoa; phylum Chordata; class Chondrichthyes; order Squaliformes; family Somniosidae; genus Somniosus; species Somniosus microcephalus. Next base: position 182,583,114 of record NC_140990.1, read on the forward strand.
CTCAGTGTAACTACATATCACAGGCATTCGCAGTTTTTTCAGGCTGCGCCAGCTTCTTTCAAAATGATTGGTCAGCATTTGCTTGTTTCCTTGATTGGCATGTATGAAATATAGATGCAAGCAGAGTTTTAACTGCACTGTGCACAGAAAATGAGCACACACGGGTACAAAACAAAGAAGCAGCATCCAAGAGTAGAAATGTAAGAAACAACCAGCAGAAGCAGTTAATGCTTTTATATTTACTTAGGAACAGCATTGAAGGAATGAGTATGGACAGAGATCATCTCTGAAACAAACGGTTCCTATGTTGCTGTGATGGAGGAAACACCATCAGGGATGAAGAAATATTCAGCAGTTTTGTTTGATTACCTTTGGGTCAGGAATGAATTTTACAAACCTACCTTCAGGAGATTAAATAAGTAGGGTGGAGACCCTGTTACTGTAGGTTATACCTGGTCTACAGAAGGAGCAGGCCGACGGGCTGATCACCCTCTTTCACTCAAAGTTTTCTGATTGTCCTATCTTGTGACCAAACCAAGGATCACCAAAACTTAACCTCTGACAGCAAAGAAGCTTCGAGGTTCGTTGAGGGTAGTATCCAAACTCAGATTCTTGGTCCTTCAGTTGAGTATTCCAACACACTTTAGGCAAAACATTTCTGACCTCCACGGAGTGTTTTTAAAACACAGAAAGCAGGAATACATAATGAGTTCATCTGTACCATTGAAGCTGACAGACGATTCACATGGTTGAGAGCACACCAGGTGTCAAAAGGCTCTGCAAACAGCAGATGTACTGAAATAATCCAATGAGCCTACACCAGGCATATGTCAATTTGCAATAAATTAGAACAATTTAAATTAATGTTTAATGGAGTGGCAAGAGGGGAAGAATGTAGAGTACAGTTGAGGCTGGCCAAATAACTTCATTTTCCTTTGCCTGACCAAGAAAATCTATCACATGTAGTTCTGCTTAGCTCAAAACCAAATCATTTTGGACTAAAAGGCAAATGCATGATTATGAAATAAAGCCCCAACTGATCGAAAAAAAGCCCAAACATAAAGAGACATGAATTGCATAAGTAGCTCAAATAGAAAAAATGCCATTAGTGAATTAAAGATCTCTGGTGGGCCAATAGGGCGAGATGCTTCTTCAGACTTCCTTCTTTAGCGAGTGAGGGAGGGATAATTCAAAACTATTTGCACATCTCCGCCATGATAGATGTCAGCTTTCCACATTCGGCCGTATCTCAGTGGTAGCATTCTCTCCCGAGTCAGAACATTGTGGGTTCAGCCCCACTCCAGAGATTTGAGATACTGTACTGCGGTGCTGCACTGTCGGAGATGACTTCTTTCGGATGAGACATTAAACCGTCTGCCCTCTCAGGTGAATGTAAAAGATCCCATGGAGTTCTCCCCAGCGTCCTGGTCATATTTATCCTTCAACCAACATCACTAAAACAGATTTTCTGGTCATTATTACATTGCTGTATGTAGGACTTTGCTGCGTTTCCTCCATTGCAACAGAAGCTACACTTTCAAAAGTACTTCTTTGGCTGTAAACCGCTTTGGGACGTCCCAAGGTTGTGAAAGGCACTATATAAATGCAAGTCTTTCTTTCTTTCAGGGTGAACAGCTGACTAAATCATTTTCTTTTCTTACATTTGTGCCAATTTCCTCAACTTTCTTAGACGTCCTTTCCTGAAGGTGCTGACTGACTAATGCTCATGTCCCAAGAGTGCAAGCAGCTCTCTGAACCTCGCCCCAAGTGGCCATCCTTAGTATCCGAACCTAAACAGCAAGTGACAACTGGTTCTTTGTGGGGACATTGCAGCTCAAGCCCAATCTCACCCTCAGCTTACAAACACTTACTACTAGAGAACATGGACAACTGATCAAGAGTGGGAACCCTGGATCATTCCCCCTGGATTAGTCCAGACATGTAATTGCCACTGAACAGGCGCATGGGAACACCATTACCTCCAAGTTGCACACCATCCTGACTTGGAAATATATCACCATTCCTTCATCGTCACTGGGTCAAAATCTGGAACTCCCTCCCTAACCGCACTGTGGGAGTACAGTCACCACAAGGACTGCAGCTGTTCAAGGTGGCGACTCACCACCACCTTAGGGATGGGCAATAAATGCTGGCCTTGCCAGCGACGCCCACATCCCAGGAACAAATAAAAAAAAATTCAGTAAACGGGTCTGCTTATTTTCCAGCAGCAGGCAAACAGCTTTCTGTAAGAAAGTAAGGCAACCAGCTCTGTAGGTGTCCCTCCTTTTTTTAAAAAACATAGTAATAATATACATAAAAAAGGTCTGTCACAGATACAGATTCCCAATAGTGTGACCTAGGACAGTCATGAAGCATAACAAAAAGGAGACAGACAACTGCTGAAGCAACGAAAACAATGGGATTCCCTCAAGTGAGTGTTTGAAAAGACAGACTAGAATATTTGGGAATATATGGACTGATAACCACCTAGTCCCTTGTGGAGGAACACAATTGCAGCTGCTGTAATGATTATACTACGTCCCTCCTTCCTCCAACACAAAAACCCGAGTGGTCGATAACAGGACGTCGACATTTTTTCCATGGAGAAGTGTAATGGGATGTTTTCTATCTGGTCCCATGAATTAAATGTGGCTAAGGAAATGCACATCAAGACAAGAAACAAGTCAGCAGCATTCTCTATCTACTGAATGGAGGGTTATAAATGTGTTTTAAAAGGCGTATTTATATGGAAGTCAGATAGTGTACCATTAGGAGTACAAATCTAATGCGAGAGTTAGGTTGGAGTCCTACAATAAATGGAGGGTCGGTTGTCATATATGTAGCTTTTTAAACTGTTAGGCACATGTTCCAGGAATCAAAATGGCACTTTACCTATATTTTAACTCACGAGTGGAATCAGGCAGATAAGGGGAGTGAATAAAGTACTTTTACACTACTAGAATGCAGTTGACTGCCGAGCCCAGTTCTTCCTTCGTTGGCTGTGCTCTGTAAACCATCTAACTACAGTAAAACGGTGGCATAGTACACCCACAATAATGTGGCTTTATGAATGTACTGTCGAGTTTACTGAAGTAAATGTAGAGAGCTGGTCCCACACGTATAGATTCTGGGTCTCCATGTTAACAGCGGAGCCCAGCAGCATGATAGTGACTGATCTCTGACGCAGTGTAAAAAAAGGAAGCGCAACCCCAACACAAAATAATCACTCTTCTCCAACAGACCAAATGCTCAAAAAATTCAAGAAGACATCTCAAAAACATCAAAGACTACCAAGATTAAAAGTCAGATCTTCTAATCAAGAATGCAACACAGGAGACATGTACCAAATAGTATTTTCTTTTTGTACCAAATAGCTAATCTGCATGAATTAATATAGGTGTTTTTTTTTTAAAAAAAAGAGTTCAAGGACAATCTGATTTTTTATTAAGCAACAAAAAAAAAGGGAATGGCAACAAATTGGACAAACTAAAAGGAAAGGTGAAAATACAGCAACTGACCCATGACAGCCTCGGAGACCCAGATGTTACCTGCCAAAGGAAGCAACCATGGTGTGGAGATGCCGGTGTTGGGACTGGGGTGGACAAATGTAAGAAGTCACACAACACCAGGTTATAGTCCAACAGCTTTATTTGAAATCACAAGCTTTCGGAGCGCTGCTCCTTCGTCAGGTGAAGTGGAGAGATGCATAAAGACACAGCTTATATAGTCAGAGAATAATGCCAGATGATTACAGGTAATCTTTCTAACTGCCATTTATCACACCTCGGCAGAGAGATAATCACAGCAATCAAAGGTGTAAATGGTGTCCAAACAGGTTAGTCAGGAAAACATTACATCAAAGAACAGTGAGGTGGGGGTCACAAGGGGTCAAATGTTGCAGATGCTGGGGTCTGTATGAAAAACAAAAAACAGACAAAAAAACATTTTGTTTTTGCTGGAAATCACAGCAGGTCCAGCCGTATCTGTGTAGAGAGAACAAGCCAATGACGACTCGAGTCTGGATGACCCTACGTCAGGTGGGGTTACATGTAGCGTGACATGAACCCAAGATCCCGGTTGAGGCCGTCCTCATGAGTGCGGAACTTGGCTATCAGTTTCTGCTCTACGATTTTGCGTTGTCGCGTGTCTCGAAGGCCGCCTTGGAGAATGCTTACCCGAAGATCGGAGGCTGAGTGTCCTTGACTGCTGAAGTGTTCCCCGACTGGGAAGGAACACTCCTGCCTGGCGATTGTTGCGCGGTGTCCGTTCATCCGTTGTCGCAGTGTCTGCACGGTCTCGCCGATGTACCATGCTCCGGGGCGTCCTTTCCTGCAACGTATGAGGTAAGACAACGTTGGCCGAGTCACATGAGTATGTACCATGTACCTGGTGGGTGGTGTCCTCACGTGTGATGATGGTATCTGTGTTGATGATCTGGCATGTCTTGCAGAGGTTGCCGTGACAGGGTTGTGTGGTGTCGTGGTCGCTGTTCTCCTGAAAGCTGGGTAATTTGCTGCAAACGATGGTCTGTTTGAGGCTAGGCGGCTGTTTGAAGGCGAGTAGTGGAGGCGTGGGGATGGCCTTAGCGAGGTGTTCGTCGTCATCGATGACATGTTGAAGGCTGCGAAGAACATGGCATAGTTTCTCCGCTCCGGGGAAGTACTGGACGACGAAGGGTACTCTGTTGGTTGTGTCCCGTGTTTGTCTTCTGAGGAGGTCTATGCGATTTTTTGCTGTGGCCCGTCGGAACTGTCGATCGACGAGTCAAGCGTCATAGCCCGTTCTTATGAGGGCGTCTTTCAGCGTCTGTAGGTGTCCTACAGACAGTTACCCGCAGATCCGACCAAAGAACACACCCGCCAACTCAACAGACTGATCAAGACCTTCGATCCAGACCTTCAAAGCATCCTACGCGCTCTCATCCCACGTACTCCCCACGTGGGAGACTTCTACTGCCTCCCAAAGATACACAAAGCCAACACACCCGGACGTCCAATCATATCAGGCAACAGAACCCTGTGTGAGAACCTCTCTGGATACGTCGAGGGCATCCTGAAACCCATCGTACAGGGAACCCCCAGCTTCTGTCGCGACACTACAGACTTCTTACAGAAACTCAGCACCCACGGACCAGTTGAACCAGGAACACTCCTCGCCACGATGGACGTCTCGGCACTCTACACCAGTATCCCCCACGATGACGGCATCGTTGCGACAGCCTCAGTACTCAACACCAACAACAGCCAATCTCCAGACGCCATCCTATAACTCATCCGCTTCATCCTTGACCACAATGTCTTCACCTTCGACAACCAGTTCTTTACCCAAACACACGGAACAGCCATGGGGACTAAATTCGCACCCCAATACGCCAACATCTTCATGCACAAGTTCGAGCAAGACTTCTTCGCTGCACAGGACCTCCAACCAACGCTATACACCAGATACATCGACGACATTTTCTTCCTATGGACCCACGGCGAAGAATCACTGAAAAGACTACACAATAACATCAAGTTCCATCCCACCATCAAACTCACCATGGACTACTCCTCAGAATCGGTTTCATTCTTGGACACACGAATCTCCATCAAAGACGGACACCTCAGCACTTCACTCTACCGCAAGCCCGCGGACAACCTCAGGATGCTCCACTTCTCCAGCTTCCACCCTAACCACGTTAAAGAAGCCATCCCCTATGGACAAGCCCTGCGAATACACAGGATCTGCTCAGACGAGGAGGAACGCGATGGACACCTACAGACGCTCTCGTAAGAACGGGATGAGACACTGGACTCGTCGATCGACAGTTCCGACGGGCCACAGCAAAAAATCGCATAGACCTCCTCAGAAGACAAACACGGGACACAACCAACAGAGTACCCTTCGTCGTCCAGTACTTCCCTGGAGCAGAGAAACTACGCCATGTTCTTCGCAGCCTTCAACATGTCATCGATGACGACGAACACCTCGCTAAGGCCATCCCCACGCCTCCACTACTCGCCTTCAAACAGCCGCCTAACCTCAAACAGACCATAGTTCGCAGCAAATTACCCAGCTTTCAGGAGAACAGCGACCATGACACCACACAACCCTGCCACGGCAACCTCTGCAAGACATGCCAGATCATCAACACAGATACCATCATCACACATGAGGACACCACCCACCAGGTACATGGTACATACTCATGTGACTCGGCCAACGTTGTCTACCTCATACGTTGCAGGAAAGGATGCCCCGGAGCATGGTACATCAGCGAGACCATGCAGACACTGAGACAACGGATGAACGGACACTGCGCAACAATCGCCAGGCAGGAGTGTTCCCTCCCAGTCGGGGAACATTTCAGCAGTCAAGGACATTCAGCCTCCGATCTTCGGGTAAGCATTCTCCAAGGCGGCCTTCGAGACACACGACAACGCAAAATCGTAGAGCAGAAACTGATAGCCAAGTTCCGCACTCATGAGGACGACCTCAACCGGGATCTTGGGTTCATGTCACGCTACATGTAACCCCACCTGACGTAGGGTCATCCAGACTCGAGTCGTCATTGGCTTGTTCTCTCTACACAGATGCGGCCGGACCTGCTGTGATTTCCAGCAAAAAAAATGTTTTTTTGTCTGTTTTTTGTTTTTCATACAGACCCCAGCATCTGCAACATTTGACCCCTTGTGACCCCACCTCACTGTTCTTTGATGTAATGTTTTCCTGACTAACCTGTTTGGACACCATTCACACCTTTGATTGCTGTGATTATCTCTCTGCCGAGGTGTGATAAATGGCAGTTAGAAAGATTACCTGTAATCATCTGGCATTATTCTCTGACTATATAAGCTATGTTTTTATGCATCTCTCCACTTCACCTGACGAAGGAGCAGCGCTCCGAAAGCTTGTGATTTCAAATAAAACTGTTGGACTATAACCTGGTGTTGTGTGACTTCTTACAAAGGAAGTAACAGCAGCAGGAAAGTGAATACAAGAATGTCTACAAATATCATTGACAAATTTTATTTTTACAATCAACAGAAACTGTTCTGAACATTAATGTTTCTCAGATGCTAATCGGCCTACTGTAAACTCCAGGCATTTTTTATTGCAGATTTTCACCATTCACGCCATTCTCTCTCATTTAATTTTAAGATGGTTAGAAGGGTTTTCTTCTAACCAAAAATAAGGACACAATTTCTTTTAGTATCCAAAATGCTCAATTACTGCCAGTGGATGCTTTAAAAGGAGCTATATTTCACAACTAAAATCACATTATTTGGGCAAAATGCAGTCATCCGTCTTTATTACGAAAAATATTATTGCCAGTAGTTATTTTAAAAATATATATAGTACGTACATTAACCATTCCCCTATAAATATCAGAGCCACTTTGGAATCAAGTGTACCACTATGCATTTTGAAAATCTAGATCTATCTGTAATATAATAAAAATCCCACATCTACTTTGTCCATTATTAATTCCTATGTTCATGTTTATAATGGAAACAGCTTAAGTAAACTTGTTACACCTTGGTGCCAGTGCTGGAGGGTGCAAATATTATGTGAGGTTTACACAGACAGCTTCCATTATAAATGTGGATGCAGGAACTTATAATGGAATCATAAAAATAAGACAAATGTATGACTTTAAAATTGGGAATGGATTATATTTGCACACCCGGATCCAATTATGACTTGCCCTCTAACCTGATTTCACCCAAAGATGACACTTGATCTTGACTGCTAGTATGAAATGCCACAAGAAATTAACTAGTAATATTATATTAAAACTTGCATCCGTGTGCATTTCTGTTATAAATTCCTATGTTTGCATTTATAATGGAAAACTGCCCATGTACACTTAACACACTGTAATTACACCTCCGGACCAATGGTGGCCCTCTAACGCCACAATTTTGCATCTTCCAGCTCCTCGGTCTATACTGTGGAGAAACTCAGATTCTCCAAGCAACTCTACTTCTCGGTTTCCCAAACTGCTGAAAATTTGTCTATTTAGCTTAACAGCTGTCGGCCACTCACTCCCATTCTGAAATAAAGTGAAAGTCCTGGTACACCTTTTGCTGCTGTTTTACACTACACATGATAAACAGAATATAGTAAGAGTTCAGATATATTCTCTCATGGAAAAAAAAAGTGAAAACTTGAAATTAAATCCTTTCAAGTTATCAAAAAAATAGCACTGGTCATTCATTCTCTATAAAATTCACAAATTAAGATGCGTTATACCTCAAGACACTACCTAGCTTACTCATTCACTAATTAAGAATGGAAAGAACTTCTAAAAACAAGTTGAAATTATTTGAAGTCACCATGAAGAATTGTATTTAAGCATACCTCAGTGTTTGGCAGCAAAAGATAGGATGTAGGCAGCAGAGTTTTGAATAAAATGAAGTTTATAGAAGGTGGAAGATGAGGCACCGGCCAGGACAGCATTGGAATAATTGAGTTCGTAGGTGATAAAAACATGGATGGGGTTTGCAGCAACAGATGGGCTGAAGCAGGGGCAGAATCAGGGCTGGAAGTAAGCGATCTTTATGATGGATTGTGCATAGGGTCAAAAGCGCAGCTTGCGATCAAATGGGAGACTGAGATTACCAACAATCTGCTTCAGCCTGAGACAATGGCAGGGGATGGGGGTGGAATCGTTGGCAAGGGTACAAAGATGCTGACTTCAGTCTTCCCCATGTTTAACTGGAGGAAACTGTGGCTGATCCATGGCAGATATGGTACAAGCAGTCTGACAGCACAGACGGTGAACGGGTGGAGAGGTAGAGCTGGGTGTCGTCAGCATACATGTGGAAACTGATCCCATGTCTGCGGACGATGTCGCCGAGGGGCAGCATGTAGGTAAAAAAATAAGGAGGCTGAGGATAGATCTTTGGGGGACTCCAGAGGTAACGTGGTTGGGGGGCGGGAGGGGCAAGAGTAACTATTGCTGGAAATGAGCTCTGGCTACGTTAGTGCAGGCAAGAGTGGAACCAAACTACAGGAATCCCACCGAGCTATGCATTACAGAAAAAACTCACCACTGGCAAGCCAAACCATGACTTTTATTGTGGGTGATCCCATGCTTTTATAACGCATCTGACGTGCAAACCATTTTAGTAATTGACGAACTGTCTGCCCCTCTGAATTACTGAAAAGCAAAGCCCATTTCACGAATTATCTGGCAAAATAAACTATCAAGGCCATTGCCCCTGAGATCTAATTACAAGAGCTAGGACTCACAGCTGACATGAATTATTTAGCCCAATCTACTGGATTTGATTATGCGCATATATTACATACGCAAAGTGCATCTGGGCTCTAGTCTGATGTTGCTGTGTTGTGCTCAACATACAACAAAGGAATCACGTCAAATGAGGATAAACATTGCATAAAGGGCGCTTTCCCTGACCCACTCCCTCTACCAATAGCATCAACTCTCGGGTTCACAGCAAAAAAAGAAACAATAAGCAAACAGATTACAAATGTTCACAACATAAAGGCAGCACAAAGTAAAATATTCAACACATCAGTGCACATCTGCCCCATGACTGTCCACAGCAGCCACTGTAAAAGCCCCTTCTGGATCTCAGCATTTTTCATAAGCGTGTTGTTAGCTGACTTTGAACCCCTTCAGCCTACAGCAATGCAGAGCAGAAGGGTTTGTAAACATAGGAGATCTGTTAAAATGGCGACACAGATTGCAAACCAGAGAGAGGCAGCTGTTCTTTGCAATATTGTAGACTCACAATTTAATTCCCTGTGAGCTGATTAAACCCCAGACTTTTTAAAAATCAGTGCTGTTAACCCTAGCTTCACCAATGTACCTCAGTATGAAGGACTGCCCTAAGGTTCAAGGTATTTCAACCTACTGCAAAAATGGGACAATTTCCAAAAATTCCTGCAATTTTCACAGTAAATGACTCCCGTTCAACCCCATCAAAATTTCCATGTATGGTACTGTATCTACTGTACAATAAACCATTATTTTGTCATCTTGGAAGGAATCTGGGTCTACACATAATTGCCAAAAATACAGCAGAAACGCCACTATTATGCATTGCATAAATATACATCCTTGTTTTTCAGTTCTCACTGTTAAAATGTCCGCTGGTAATTCAAGGTGCAGTGCTGACTAATTTAACAACCCGTATGTTTTACAGCACACAGCTATAAGAACCTTTTATGCATCACCTGGGACTAAAGCAGTTCATACAAGCAGCAGGTTCAGCAAAATATGGAAAATATTCTTTGGAAATGCAAACAATAACTGAAGTTACTAACTGCAGACTTACTAGTTAATTTGGGTATAACCTGTTCATATAATGTTGTATTTAATACGGGCGTCTATTTCTATGGAATTTGCTTCTGAACCCAACCGGGGGGGGGGGGGGGGGGATTGGTCTTGGGCAGTAGCGAATTAGAAGCCCCCTTTATACCTCGCCCAATTTTCTTTTCTGTCAACTTCAATAGGGAAGTAAATGGGTTGCAATGTAAATTGAGCGGATAATTCGGTATCACCCATTTTGCGCTACCGTCCAAGAGTAATTTCACCCCCAACATGTCTGTATCTTCCAGCTCGAAGAATCTCACCCATTTCATCTCCGGTTAGGGGAAACATGGCCACCGTCACCAGCAACCTTCTCCTCCTTCCTATAGCCAATTCATACCTAAAAAAAGATTTGCCCTCCACCTCCCTTCCCTCTTGCTTCAGCTGCCAAGAGAAAACAGCAAGAGTTCAAGAAACGATAGCAAAATACTGCAGATGCTGGAAATCCAAAATAACCACAGAAAATGCTGGAAAAACTCAGCAGGCCAGGCAACATCCGTGGAGAGAAATAGCGTCAACGTTTCAGGTCGAAACCCTTTGTTTCAACCTGAAACGTTGACTCTATTTCTCTCTCCACGGATGTTGCCTGACCTGCTGAGTTTTTCCAGCATTTTCTGTTGTTATTTAAGAGTTCAAGAAATCTGTGTGCAGGCACAGCATCAATACTTCAACTTTGAGTCCAGGTGCACTGAGTGAAGTTGGGTCAATCAGCAACCAAAAAGGATAGATTCAGCAAATTAGTATGCAAATCAAACATCCTTTGGGAATACTAAATGCAGCACCTACTATACACGCCAGTTCTCTGGAGGCCATGTCGAGTCCAGATCAGTATAATCTGAACTGATCAATCGCTCAGGGTCCCCTCATTGCAGCTGTCCCAGTTTAGTTAATCTGCCAGCATTAATTCGCTAGCCTGAGGTCCCCCACCCAGGAAAAGGAGATAAGAGAGTTCAGCCTTCCAGCTGGAATAAAATACTTTTATGCAAATTAGATACTGGCAGGATGAAAACGGATCAATTAAAAAGGTGCTAAAACTAATTTCTTAAGTTTTAAATAAACTTTAGATATGAAACAGTCTATGATGTACTGTTTTATGAGGCACTATATTTTTCATCATCTGCTAAATTTTTGATCCTTGTCTTTTTACAACCATTTCAAAATAATTTGCTACTTAAATCAAAACATTATTTTGATCAAAAACTTGCTACAAACATTAAGCGATAAGTTCAAAGAGTCAAATTCATGAAATATGAAATAATGCAGATATGACAAATAAGAACATAAATTGTTTCAAATTTTACAAAATACTAAAGTAAACTGGGATTGCAATTACAGAGACTCACTAAGAGATTGAACTCAACTGCATCAGGAAGAGGAAGTTTTTCCTATAATCAGAGCAAAGAACTATGAATTCATAATGTGATTGTGATTGTGATGCTCCTTACTGCACAAAGTTGTGCATGAATAAGATTTGCATCACCGTGGAGTTAAATGTTTCTGATGTCTGCAGCACAAGAGATGATTCAATGAGCTATGGTCAATGCACACAGTACATATGCATAGATCACAAGATAAATATGGATGAGGAAGACCATTTGGCTTGGTTTAGCCCATCCATCCAGGAAGGCTTTAAAGCTTTCACATTCTATTTGCACACAGAAATCACAGAAACCCCACAGTGCAGATAGAGGCCATTTCGGCCCATCGAGCCTGCACCGACACATATCCCACCCGATCCCCGTAACCCCTACACCAACACATGTCCCACCCTATCCCTGTAACCCCATGTATTTAATCCCCCTAACACTAAGGGTCAATTTATCATAGCCAATCAACCTAACCCGCACATCTTTGGACTGTGGGAGGAAACCGGAGCACCCGGAGAAAACCCACGCAAACACGGGGAGAATGTGCAAACTCCACACAGACAGTCGCCCGAGGCCGGATTCGAACCCGGGTCCCTGGTGCTGTGAGGCAACAGTGCTAACCACTATGCCACTATTCCAGGAATCGGATTTTCTGCCTCAAACTCTGCACTCCCATGCAGCTGCAGATAAATTCTAGAGGAAAAAAATGATTTGGGAAATCTGATCCAATATTGCCTTGTTAACACAATGCAGGTAAATAAGTTTGATGGGGCACATTCATTTCACATTCCCTATTCGAGTTCAGCTTCATTTGGGTTTGCCTTTAAAAGTAGAATGGAATACCAGAAAGTCTGTCTGACTTTAAATACCAACAGTAAGTTGGTAGTTTTTCAGGCTATTAAAATTAGATTCAAACTTAGATTCAAAACAGTGGCACTGCCTCAAAATATGCTGTTGGGTGTTTATTCAAAGCCATCGATGGTGAATCCCATTTTACAACACTGAATGAAAACAGGACTCCTTCAAAATGATGACCTAATAACGACACAGGAGAAGAAACAAGAGAGAAAAGTGAATGGGATATAAGGTGCAAGTCTCAGATATCGCCTTATATTTTGATTTCTCCCCACCCTCAAAATTTCTTATGGAATAAATTAACAAGGAAGCGCGTTGAGGCATAAATGGGTTCAAAAAACAATTCGATTTTACAGAGAGAAGGGATTGAGAGATGTGGTGAGAAAAAGACAGATATCAGACATCAGAGAGAGACCGGCTTATTGGGCCCAAAGGCCTATTCCTACTTCTAAAATGTCTAATGTTTTTAAGTTACTGTATTGTTAAAAAAAATATTATTCATTACAAAACAGAATTCTGCCAACTTTCCAATGAATGTTTCTACAGATAACTTTCCACAAAAATAACAGTACACGAAACACAGCCTTGATCAGCTTAAACAGTTGCCCTCATCAGTAGCTGCATAAAATGTAAGGAAACAGAGCTGACATGCTACAATCAGATTGGTCCAAATATTTGTTCTCCACATTGGTACTAGCTTGGTAGAAACAGCAAATAGCTGCAATGGACGCGCTGAAAGTGACTGGACAAGTCACTAACTTCAACAATTACCACGTTAGTAAGTGCCACATTTTAGATCACTGCATCTCGAAAACAGTTTAAACCGCAGAGTTTTTATAAAGTTAAATAAGCAACACTGGTTTTAAAACAAATTGTTTACTCCTAAGTTTCCAACCAGCATTAATTTACCATAAATGGTTTACTTTGTGAACTGTTTTCAGGGAATAGTTTTCAGGGAATATAGTAAGAACCTTCAAAATGCCAAACTTTGCAACAAAGTCATAGTCTTCTGCCAGCATTTAGTGAACCACAGATTTGATTCCTTCCAGCTAAAAAATGTTGGAGTGAAATGAAGCCCTACGCTGCCAAAAGCAGAACTAAACTTGCATATAAAAGAGCACGAATACAGGTTACTGCGACGGAACAAGGGGAAAACATGGAGATTTCCATATCGACTAGCAGGCTTTACTGTACAATGAACTCTAACACATCTAAATTTAGAATACAGTACCATACTAATGCACGGCAGAGGACTTATACTGTTCTATTTTCTTGCTTCTGTGGTATACATGGTTGATAGATTTAGGTTTGAAAATTCAGAAAATGTTCCAATACTTCTTTAGAACCCGAGATACTGATTCACCAGATCTTGTATTGTGTTAATCAGTGAATGTTTCACAATACAAGTGTGTACTATCTGTGCGCCTCAATAATGTTTCATTTCACAGCATTATCAACTATTTACATCTCACTGGCGCCACCTTCTGGAATTCAAGTCAATAAAACAAAAGGCACAGCATCCTCCAAATGTAATAACCAGGCCATCGGCAGAGCTGGAGTGTTTTTAATCAAGGAATTATCACTATACCCTAATTTGCTCCTGAAATTTCTGTTATAAACCCTTATTCATATAGTGAGGTTTCTTTTTAAAATGTAGTGATTTACATAGGAACAGGAGTAGCTCATTCAGCCCCTCGAGCCTGTTCTGCCATTCAATGAGATCATGGCTGATTTGTAACCTAACTCCACCCACCCGCCTTGACTCCACATCCCTCAATACTCTTGGCTAGCAAAAATCTATCAGTCGGCAACTTAAAATTATTTCTGGATGAGCAGAAATGTTCTCCAATTAAATATTGGGAAGACCAAAGCCATTGTTTTCGGTCCCCACCACAAACTCCGTTCCCTAGCCACTGACTCCATCGCTCTCCCTAACATCTGAACCAACACTGTTCACAACCTTGATGTCATATTTGACCCTGAAATGAGCTTCCAACCACATATCCGCGGCATAACTAAGACCATCTATTTCCACCTCTGTAATATCGCCCGTCTCTGCCCCTGCCTCAGCTCATCTGCTGCTGAAACCCTCATCCGTGCCTTTGTTACCTCTAGACTTGACTATTCCAACACACTCCTGGGTGGCCTTTCACGTTTTACCCTACGTAAACTTGAGGTGATCCAAAACTCGGCTGCCCGTGTCCTAACTGGCACCAAGTCCCGTTCACCTATCACCCCTGTGCTCGCTGACCTACATTGGCTCCCGGTTAAGCAATGCCTCGATTTCAAAATTCTCATCCTTGTTTTCAAATCCCTCCAAGGCCTCGCTCCTCCCTATCTCTGTAGTCTCCTCCAGCCCCACAACCACGTCCTCCACCCAGAGATATCTGCGCTCTTCTAATTCTGCCCTCGAGCATCCCTGATTATAATCGCTCAACTATTGGTGGCCGTGCCTTCTGTTGTCTAGGCCCGGAGCTCTGGAATTCCCTGCCTAAACCTCTCTGCTTCTCTTTCCTCCTTTAAGATGCTCCTTAAAACCTACCTCTTTGACCAAGCTTTTCGTCATCAGCCCTATTTCTCCTTATGTGGCTCGGTGTCAAATTTTTTGTCTTATAATACTCCTGTGAAGCGCCTTGGAATGTTTTACTACATTAAAGGCGCTATATAAATACAAGTTGCTTTTTGTGGGACAGAGTTCCATACTTCTACCACCTTTTGTGTGAAGAAGTGTTTCCTAACTTCTCTCCTGAATTGCCTGGCTCTGATTTTAAGGTTATGTCCCCTTGTCCTAGACTTCCCCCACTAGCGGAAACAGTTTCTCTCTAGCTACCCCATCAATTCCTTTCAAAATCCGAAAATCCTCAATCAAATCACCCCTTGGCCTTCTATATTCCAGGGAATACAAGCCTAGTTTATGTAGGTAAATCTTTTATAATCATCTTGTAATAAGTTCAGTAAATAACAGCACTCTGACATTATATAGTGGTGTAGCTAAAGGCTGTAAATGACCAGCCAATCTGGAAGTAGTCAGCGTTGTAGATCCAAGAAAACATGGGTTTGTGAATCTATCAAATTAAGGCATAAGATCCTGTAAACATGGGGACCTGGTCCTCCATGTTTGCATTAGTCTTCACACTACACAATAAAGCCGAACATGATCAGCAACCAAATGGAATATAAAAGGTCACCTTTCCTAGAAAGGAAAAGTTTGAATAGGTGGTGCATGTATGCCTCAAGTTATCTGTACACCTGATACTACTCCTGTAAAGTTAAAGTAACTCATTTCTCTCTGGTTTAGAGTTGAAGTACATAGTTGGTTGAAAGACTCATTTTATTCAAAAAGAATCCACTGTGATTTCATTTGATCGGATTAAACTGGCCCACATCTCAGCAATAATTTAGAACTCAGAATGCATCTCATTATTAGATTAAAAATAACTCTGAAATGGTCAGGAAGTTCAAAGCACTTTTTGGCAGGTTAGGTGTTTTAAAAAACATACCATTGCAGAACAGCCGACACTGTCACTGCCTGGGTACGGGCGCCTCCTGCAGGTTGAAGATTTATGACTGAGGTCAAAAATGTTATACACAGATTCCAAAGTAAACATTAAAATAGCACTAAAAACAGAAAATGCTGGAAATACTCAGCAGGTCAGGCAGCATCTGTGGAGAGAGAAACAGTTAACATTTCAGGTCGATGACCTTTCGTCAGAACTGGAAAAAGTTAGAGATATAACATATTTTAAGCAAGTGATTAAAATAGCAATGTTTTTATGTAATTTTTCCCAAGTAAATATCAGTGTATATTTGTGATTTCATCCCATAATCTAGGCCGACACTTGAGTGCTGCACTGTCGGAGGTACTGTCTTTCAGAGGAGATGTTAAATCAAAGTCTCGTCGGCCCCTTAGGTGGATGTAAAAAAAATCCCATGGCACTATTCAAAGAAAAGCAGGGGAGTTCGCCCTGGTGTCCTGACCATGATTTATCCCTCCACCAACAGCATGAAAGAAGATATCTAGTCATTTATCTCATTGCTATTTGTGGGGCCTTGCTGAGTGCAAATTAGCCATCACCTTTAATGTTCCTACATTACAAAAGTGACTACACTTCAAAGGTACTTCATTGGCTGTGAAGCACTTTGGGTCGTTCTGGGGTTCTGAAAACCACTATATATGCAAGTTCTTTTATTCAAAAGGAAAAGGAGCAGCACAAATCATCCACAGGGAATATAACCTCAGTTAGAACATCTGCCATCTCAATTTCTTACTCCCCTCACTCACTGTAACCTACCTCCCTCTGAACTAGCAGCACTCCTTTCGCTGATTCAAACCCAACATTGTCATTAAACCTGCTGTTGTTGTTTGGCAAACTGACCTCTAACTTGCACAGACTGAATGCCAACTCTCTAACACCTCCTCCTACCTCCCCCTGGACCATGACCCCCACCACCAAACATCAAGTCATCGTTTCCAAGACTGTCACTGACCTCATCTCCTCTGGAGATCTTCCTCCACAGCCTCCAACCTCAGTCCCCCAACCCCGCTTCTACCTCCTTCCCAGAATCCACAAACAGGACTGCCCTGGTAGGCCCATCGTTGCAGCTTGTTCTTGCCCCACAGAACTGATTTCTTCTATCTCGACTCTGTTTATCTCCCCTTGTCCAGTCTCTTCCCACCTACATCCGCGACTCTTCCAATGCCCTCCGCCACTTTAACAGTTTCCAGTATCCTGGCCCTAACCGTCTCCTTTTCACTATGGACGTCCAATCCCTCGACACCTCCATCCCCCACTAGAACAGCCTGAGGGCTTTCCCTTCTTCTTTGAATGGAGGCCCAGCTAGTCCCTATCCACCACCACCCTCCTCCGCCTGGCTGAACTTGTTCTCACATTGAACAACTTCTCTTTTGACTCCACTCACTTCCTCCAAAGAAAAGGTGTTGCTATGGGAATCCATATGGATCCTAACTATGCCTGCCTTTTCTTTGTTCCAGTCCTACTCAGGTCCCCTCCCTCACCTCTTTTTCCAGTACATTGAGTTCCTGCTCTCGCCCCGAACTGGAAATTTTTTATCACCTTGCTTCCAATTTCCATCCTTCCCGCGCCTTCACATTGTCCATCTCCGACTCTTCCCTTCCCTGACTTCTCTGTCTCCATTTCTGGGGATAGACTATCAACCAATATCCACTACAAGCCCAGTGACTCCCACAGCTACCGACTACACTTCCTGTAAGGATTCTATTCCATTCTTCCAGTTTCTCAGTCTCCGTCGCATCTGTTCTGATGATGCCACCTTCCATATCAGTGCTTTCAATATGTCTTCCTTTTTCCTCAACCGAGGATTCCCCTCCACCATAGTTGACAGGGCCCTTGACCGTGTCTGTTCCATTTTCTGCAATTCTGTTCTCATCTCTTCTCCTACCTCCCAGAACTACGATAGGGTTCCCCTTGTCCTCACCTTTGACCCCACCAGCCTCCACGAATCCCAGAACGGCGGATCATCCTCCGCCATTTCTGCCACCTCCAATGTGGCCCCCCCACCAAACGCATCTTCCCCTCCCATCCCCTTTCAGCATTCCAAAGGGAACATTCCCTCCGCGACACCCTGGTCCACTCCTCAATTACCTCCAACAACCCCTCCCTTTCCCATGACACCTTCCCGTGCAAGCGCAGGAGATGCAACACCTGGTTTTACCTTCTCCCTTCCCATCGTCCAGGGCCCCAAACACTTCTTCCAGGTGAAACAGTGATTTACGTGTACTTCTTTCAATTTGGTATACTGTATTCGCTGCTCACGATGCGGTCTCCTCTACATTGGGGAGACCAAACGCAAATTGGGTCACCGCTTTGCAGAACACCTCAGTTCAGTCTGCAAACGTGACCCCAAGCTTCCGGTCGCCTGTCATTTTAATTCTCGGCCCCACTGCCACTCTGACTTCGGCCTCCTACACTGTTCCAATGAAGCTCAACAGAAGCTCGAGGAACAGCACCTTCTCTTTCGATTAGGCACTTTACAGTCTTCCAGACTCAACAATTTCAGATCATAACCTCTGCCCCCATTTTTTCGGAAGGCAGCTGTTGCTGATTATTCTGCTGTTACCATTTTCTCTTCCTCCAGACCCACCTTTTGTTTCTTTACTTGTCCCATTACCATCTCCTTTCACCTTGCAACATCGTCCCTTTTGTCTTTTAATCTTTCCTGCCTTCCATCCCATCACAGACCTTCCCTTTTGTTCTTTCCTCCCCTCCCCGTTTCCCTGCCTCTGCACTTGCTACATCTCTAACTTTTTCCAGTTCTGACAAAAGGTCATCGACCTGAAACGTTAACTCTATTTTTGTCTCCAAAGATGCTGCCTGACCTGCTGAGTATTTCCAGCATTTTCTGTCTTTATTAACTTCAGTTAGATCTTCTTGGGATGGGGGGGGTGGTTCCTGGGGAGAAGAAAATCACTGAGACCAGAGAAACTATCTGTTGCAAAGAGAGAGCCTCGGGCATGAGATTGGTTTGTAAGATCCAGCACAGATCAGCACTCTTAAGAAAAACTCAAAACTCACAACAAATCTAACACTGAATACAGCACACGGGATCCTTAGCTTTATAAATAGAGGCAGAGAGTACAAAAGCAAGGAAGTGATGCTAAACCTTTATAAATCACTGGTTAGGCCCCAACTGAAGTAGTGTGTCCAATTCTGGGCACCACGCTTTGGGAAGGATGTCAAGGTCTTGCAAAGGGTGCAGAGGCGATCATAGAATTATAGAATGGTTACAGCACAGAAGGAGGCCATTCGGCCCGTCGAGCCCGTGCCGGCTCTCTGCAAGAGCACTTCAGCTAGTCCCACTCCCCCGCCCTTTCCCCGTAGCCCTGCAAAAAATTTTCCTTCAGGTATTTCTCCAATTCCCTTTTGAAAGCCGCAATTGAATCTGCCTCCTCCACCCTTTCAGGCAGTGAATTCCAGATCCTAAAGTTTTCCCTCATGTCGCCTTTGGTTCTTTTGCAAATCACCTTAAATCTGTGTCCTCTGGTTCTCGACCCGTCTGCCAATGGGAACAGTTTCTCTCTATCTACTCTGTCTAGTCCCCTCATGATTTTGAATACCTCTATCAAATCTCCTCTCAACCTTTTCTACTCCAAGGAGAACAACCCCAGCTTCTCCAGTCTATCCACGTAACCGAGATTTACTAGAATTGTATCAGGGATGAGGAACTTCAGTTATGTGGAGAAACTAGAGAAGTTGGAATTGTTCTCCTTAGAGCAGAGAAGGTTAAGGGGAGAATTAATTGAGGTGTTCTAATTTATGAGGGGTTTTGATAGAGTAAAAAAGGAGAAACTGTTTCCACCGGCAGGAGGGTTGGTAACCAGAGGACACAGCTTTAAGGTACTGGCAAAAGAACCAGAGGGGAAATAATGAGAATTTTCTTTACTAGCTATGATGTCCTGGACTGCACTGCCTGAAAGGTTGGTGCAAACAGATTCAATAATAACTTTGAAAAGGGAATTGGATAAATACTTGAAAATTAAAAATTTGCAGAGCTCTGGAGAAAGAGCAGGGGAGTGGCATGAACTAGAAGGGCCGAATGGCCTCCTTCTGTGCTGTATCATTCTATGAAATCAACAGTCACAGGCATTAATTGGAGCATAACGAATTTGTCAGTGCCCTCAGCTCTACATCTCCAACACAACATCCAAACAACAGATAAGAACAAAGAAACCTATTCCAAAAGGAAACAGATACACAGATTTTTGAAATTTAAGGGAACTAAGTATTTCTATACCCATATGGCACAGCCCCCCAACAGCACAACATACCATAATACTCTGTAGTTTACATTGCAAAACAGGTTTTTTGAATATGAATCTTACAATGATGACATGAATAAAAATGAGATAATTAAAAATAAAAATGACATGCGTTCAGCATCTGATCAATCTAGAAATTTAAAAACACACACTATGGCTATAATGGAACAAATAATAAAACCAGGGAAATGCTGTATACAAACTACATACAATACAATAGAAAAGCAACACCAAGCCAGACAAATTAATCCACACACACAACCCAAAAATATTAATATATTCACAGGGGCACATAGCAATGCTACACTGCAACACACAGTCCCACAAAGCAGCAGAACCTAATGGAATTATGCCCAACTCAACATAGGCACAAAAAATAGTTCTTGGAATTTCATCAAGTGCCAAATTAAAAATTGATGTAAACAGAACAGAGACAGGAGAAAAATAAAACTGAATGACATAGAAAATAATGAAAAACTCCTTCGAGCCTGTGACATTTTAAAAAGTAATAAGCATTGGGAATCAAAGAGAAGTCAGGAGTAGGCCATTCAGTCATGTATTAAGGTGTTAAAAGACCAGAAAGGTCCTTGAAGTAGTACTTTGATTATTATGAGGGATCAGGAAGTAATGTGGTAAATTAATTTTTCATGTCACCTCTGGGATGTGGATTCTGGCTGCAAGAACTGTTGTGATATCAGTCCGCAATGCAGATTCCGCCCACTAAGGGGCACAATGGACATGATCTTCACCGCGCGTCAACTACAAGAGAAATTCAGGGAACAGCACCAACCGCTGTACATGGCCTTCTTTGACCTCATAAAGGCCTTCGACACAGTTAAAAGTTTGTCACCATCCTCCGCCTGCTTCACGACGATATGCAAGCCATGATCCTGACCAACGGATCCACCACAGACTCAATTCACGTACCGACTGGTGTCAAGCAAGGCTGTCTCATCGCACCAACGCTCTTCTCGATCTTCCTGGCTGCAATGCTCGATCTCACCCTCAGTAAGCTCCCCACTGGAGTGGAGCTAATCTACAGAACAAACGGGAAACTGTTCAACCTCCGTCGCCTTCAGTCCAGATCCAAGGTCGTCCCATCCTCTGTCATCGAATTACAGTATGCAGACGACGCTTGCGTCTGCGCACACTCTGAGGCCGAACTCCAAACCTTCATCAACACCTTCACCGAAGCGTACATGAGCATGGGCCTTACACTAAACATCTGTAAGACAAAGGTCCTCTACCAACCTGCACCCACCACACAGTACTGTTCCCCGATTATCAAAATCCATGACGAGGCCTTGGGCAACATGGACCACTTTCCATAGTTCGGGAGCCGACTGTCAACAAGGGCAGACGTCGATGATGAAGTCCAACACCGCCTTCAGTGTGCCAGTGCAGTCTTCGGTCGCCTGAGGACGAGTGTGTTTGAAGACCAGGACCTCAAACCTAGCACCAAGCTCATGATCTACAGAGCAGTAGTGATACCCGCCCTCCTGTATGCTTCAGAGACATGGACCATGTACAGCAGGCACCTCAAAGCACTGGAGGTACCACCAATGCTGCCTCTGCAAGATCTTGCAAAGCCATTGGCAGAATAGGCGCACCAACATCAGTGTTCTCACTCAGGCCAAAATCCCCAGCATCGAAGCTTTGACCACGCTCGATCAGCTCCGATGGACGGGTCATTGTCCGCATGCCCGATACGAGACTCCCAAAACAAGCGCTCTACTCGGAGCTCCGACACGGCAAGAGCGCCCCAGGTGGGCAGAGGAAACGCTTCAAGGACACCCTCAAAACCTCCTTGAAAAAGTGCAACATCCCCACCGACACCTGGGAATCCCTGGCCCAAGACCGCACAAAGTGGAGGAGAAGCATCCAGGAAGGCGCCGAACACCTCGAGTCTCTTCGCCGGGAGCAAGCGGAAGCCAAGTGCAAACAGCGGAAGAAGCGCACGTCAACCCAAGCACTCCACCCGCCCGCCCCTTCAACCACCGTCTGCCCCACCTGTGACAGAGACTGTAGGTCCCGCATTGGACTCATCAGTCACCCGAGAACTCATTTTTAATGTGGAAACAAGTCATCCTCGGTTCCGAGGGACTGCCTAAGAAGAAGAAAGATACCAGTCACTGAAGTGGCTGAAGCTGGGAGAGCGTGGGCACCAAGGTTCTCTGATGCTGCACTGGAGACCTTGGTGCAGAGGAGGAAGGACATCCTCTAAACTTCCAGGGTCAGGATGCCCTCCAGGCAGCTGATGAAGCGGCAGTGGGAGAAGATTGCCAATGAGTTGTCGAGGTAAGACCAGTTCAAACCCATCAAGCTTGTTTTCTCCCCCCATACATTCTGTACAATTTACACCATTATGAGCTAAATTAATCTCCAAAGAGAGAAGACTAATCAGTTTAAACTTTCAATATGATAAACAAAGTTGATATATAACTTGTTGAAAGGCTATCTTTTAAACAAGTTACGCAACTTAAACCTTCAACTAGGTTCAGCAAAGATGAACAAACAAGATGCCAGGGTTTAAAACTAAAATGATAACGATAGACACTGTTGAACTGCTTTTCAGTGGAGAAAGGTTTTGTTTTGAAAATGAGAGGGATGTTCACAATTAGGGTCTTTAAAATGCCTAAAGACAAACACAAACCTACCGCGTTTTGAATCAGATAGTCCAGGTTCAGGGATAAACAGCCAGTAATAGAGAGGACTGAAGACCAGGCAGAAAATATCTGCATTTCTGGTGCTAGATTTTTAAATATATATAAGAATGTGCATGTGAAGTCAGTCCTTTCGCTCATGCACAGTCTTCTTTTACAATACCCAGCCAGTGACCATACAGCAATAATGTAAATGTAAGGTGGTTATTCATTTTAAACTGTGTTTGCAAAACTAGCAAATGCAAGACAGATTGCAAACCTCAGTTTTGGCTAGAGAGATTAGTAATATTTTCCCCAGACTTAGAGATGTGAAATAAATTGGCATTAAAAATAACTAACACTTCATAAATCAGATCTTTTGAAAAGGATCTGGACAAATTAAGACGACTATAGGGATGTGAACAAAGAGGTGTTCAAATCCTCTGCGTAAACCCAGTTCCAACCCTGCTGGGGTCAGAGAAAGTGTCATATCTGAATTATCGAATCATGTCGGTTTGCAGATTTTCTCTTCTTGGAAGTTTTACTTGTGTTATTTACTTCCCTCAGGATACTAAACTGCAGGACCTCATGAGAATGTAGAAGTACACTGTTGGAAAGAATGAGCTCGATAGCCCTCTCATTCCATGCAGTGCGTTGTTCCCTGAAATAACAACCAAACATCATCAGTTCTAGACCCAGATAAATGATTCTACCTTGAAATGAATACAAAATTCTGGCCAGGCATGGTAACGTTCAACCCCATGGTTAATAACCACTGCATGTGAACACTGCTCAAAAAGTCAGACAACAAGCTCCCCCCCATCACCCAGTGAGCACGTGTACAGTCTTGAGACATACAACTTATCCACTCCCAAGAATGAACGCTGGACTACTGCGAATTAGCTGGTCTCAGCCAAGCAGCAGTGGGGAAAATACAAACACCCTCAGTGTCTTTGGGCTAGAACAGGATTTAGAAAAATCAGCCAAAATTCCTGTTTCTATCTTTTTGCACTGGCCCATGCCAGGAAAGTGCATTTGTGGGTGTCAAGTGAGGGGCAGATCAGGGTAATCTATGGTGACATCTGTTATCAAACAGCCTGCCAACACAGTGGCCAGGCTTACACATTAACAATCGTCACAAAAAAAGCTGGTGACACCTAGCAGTTGTCACCATCCTTGGGAGAGGATGGGAGAAAGGAGAAAATAATCCTTCTGGAGAGAAAAGACACAGGTTATTCACAATTGGCGGTGTTGGAAAGCTTATTACTCCATAACATTTGCATCTAACCTGTATTATTTCAAGCATGCCAAGTGGGGGCAGCATTTAAACGCTGTTGTATCAGTGAACTGCAAGAACTAGTTGCAGTTTGACAGCATTCATTGGGAAACATACTGAAACCTTGGCCTTACGCAAAAGACCCATGTTAATTTACAGAAGGTGATTGACAGCCTATTCCTGACCAACTGCAAAATTAGACAGGTTTTTTTGTTCCGAGAATTTAACAAAATCCCTGTTACTACACAAAATATGCAACTAACGAATGCTGAGAGAGGCAGCGTTAGGACAGCCTGACTAACTGAAACCCATTCATTGCACAAGCAGCTCAGTTTGGTGTGCAACATCAATTTGTTTTTTGTAGACAGCATCAAACACAAACTCTACACACCTTCAAACTATTGGGTGGCTTGCTATCCCTGGGCTTTGTTTGGCAATGTTATTGAGCAATGGTAACATATAATTTTCTTAATGTAGTTTACATTCTATCTAAAGTACATCTGAACACCCCTTAAGTGGTTCACTGGGGCACTAAAAGAAGTGCAAGTGCGATGATCAGAAGCCATCCATTTAACCTGACATGAACAATCTTTGGCAGAATTTTCCTGCAATTAATAGAACATTAAAGGTCCTTTCCATAAGTGCATTAGTGATTAAAATTATAATATTGCCAGATGATAGGGGAGTCCTGCCTGTTAGTTTTAGGGGTCTGAAATGAAGTTCGGGCAGCTTCAACCCAATTATTAGTGAGCCCACTGCAGAAAACTCCTAAACTTTTTAAACCTTTGTACGTTAGCAAACAGCCAACATTAAAAATGTAACTGCAATTTGGACCCTGATTAGCTGAGCTCTTCCCATGCATGTCAGCAAGCGTACTCAGACCACTGCTTGTCTAACCAGAGAAAGATGTGGCAGTGTAACTCGCCATTGCTCTTTAGGCATAACTGGTCTCAAAACTAGTATCTAGAGTATTACAGACTCAAAAGAGCACACAAAAGAGCTTGTGGTGTGGGAAGAGAATAATTCAAATTGGTGGACCAGGCTGATGCTGGAGCCAGAGCACTTTCTTGAGGAAAGAGTAGAATAAACGTCACTCTTTATCTGGGTGGATATGTCTGATAGCTCATGCTGAGGGGCAAAAGTGAAAATGCACAGACACCCATGATCCAAAGAAACACAATGTTCAGAAACAAAATTTGGAAATTAATTATCAAGGTATGTTTCTATATGCATGAAGTGTCTTGAGTCAAAGTGAGTCTCAATCGTGGCCATTTTTTGATAGAGGTTTGATCGGGACCAGTCCATTGACTTTAAATTTCACCAGGGCAATTCTATAAATTATCCATTCTCATTGCTGTAATAGCTACTGTAGGTTATTTTCAAATCTTGTTGTTTCATTTTAAGAGAATAGAATTTAACACCAAATAATGTCATGATTCCTATAAGCACAAGTGCACATGAACAACTTATATTTAAAAAACTATTTCCAATACTGTGTTTTTTTTAAAAAAATACAGCGAACACTCATACAATTTATACCAGGAAAATATGTTACTGATAGAAACAAACTACTCAAGCAGTTGAGATTGAGTAGAATGGGCCTATATTGTCTGGAGTTTAGAAGAATGAGAGCTTCTTCTTATCGTGTCCACAGACAGTCTATACATAGCCCAGCCAGAACTGGACACATTTTTGCGCCTTGTTGTTGGATTCGGCAAGATCTGCAACAGTGCAGGGTTCCTCTAACGATGGGCATTGCAGGAGATGTTGCATAGTCTGTGCCTCAGTTCCACATTCACAAGTTGTCGGGCTGGTTGAATATCCCCATTTGCTTAGTGACACCTTTGAGCAACCTACACCGATCCCAAGTCTGTTAAGGCACTTCCAGATTGCCCAGTTGCAATTAGCTCCTGGGGGAAGGCTTTCATCAGGTAAAATTTCCATCGCTGGGGGTTGTTCAAGACTGGCGAGCCGGTCTTTCCACAAGGCGATGCGGGCTTCAGATGAGGTTGATTGTAATGGAACAACACTGTTCATGAAGCTCTTCCTTGACTTTAGGCGGCTGGGTGTAGGTGTGTGACAATGCAGAGGGTGCCTCTCATCTGATGTTTGACAGAGTCGCTCTTTCTTGCTGGCTACCATTCTTCTTTGATCAGGGGGAGCGATACCCGCCAGGATATATAGGCTGTTGGTGTTTGTTGGTTTTAAGCAACCTGTGATAAATCGGCAGCTTGCATTCAGAACGGCATCCATCTTCTCGGCATGAGTAGACCTTTCCCATGCAGGGCAGGCGTATTCGGCAGTGGAATAGCAAAGAGCAAGTGCATTGGTTCGCAATGTTTTCGGGCTTGCTCCCCATCTTGTGTTAGTGAGCTTATTCAGGATGTTGTTTCGTGCGCTCACTTTTGCCTTTGTCTTCTCGATGTGGTTCTTGAAGGTGAGGCATCGGTCAAGGGTGACTCCTAAGTAGATAGGGTGCTCGCAATGCGTCAGTGTTGCTTCACACCAGGTTACTTTCAACTGGCGTTTGGCTTCACGGTTTCTGAGGTGGAATGCACAAACTTGCGTCTTTGATGGGTTTGCGCGAAGGTGGTTTTCTTCATAGTAGGATTTTAGTCCCTCCAAGGCCTCAGAAAGCGTTTTCTCCACGGTGTTAAAATCAGTGCTTTGGGCAATGACACATAAGTCATCAGCATATATAAAACGGCGTGTGACACCATCTATAGGTTGGTCATTCGTGTAGATGTTGTACAGCAGCGGTGCAAGCACGCTTCCCTGAGGAAGACCATTCTTCTGAATACGCCACCTGCTGCGCTTCCCACCTAGTTCAACATAGAACCGGCGAATGAAGAATGAGAGCTGATCTCATTGAAGCATATAAAATTCTTAGAGGGCTTGACGGGGTAGATGCCAAGAGGCTGTTTCCCTGGGCTGCAGAATCTAGAACTAGGGGTCATAATCTCAGGATAAGGGGTCGGCCATTTAGGACTGAGATGAGGAGAAATTTCTTCACTCGGATGGCGGTGAATCTTTGGAATTCTGTACCCCAGAGGGCTGTGGATGCTCAGTCGTTGAGTATATTCAAGACTGAGATTAATAGATTTTTGGGCACTAAGGGAATCAAGGGATATGGGGATAGTGCAGGTAAGTGGAGTTGAGGTAGAAGTTCAGCCATGATATTATTGAATGGCAGAGCAGGCTCGATGGGCCGTATGGCCTACTCCTGCTCCTATTTCTTATGCTGCCTTGTTTTAACAAGAGACCAAAGTCTTCTCAAATTAAAATCTGTAATATTGCGGAATTTTGCCTCATTTGTAAGAATATGGGCCATAAATTCGGGTCCCCACGGGTGAGTACGCGCAGGGTACTCACGCGTAGGCCCAACGAAAGTGCCGGTTTCGTGCATGCACTGCGCATGCGCAGGAAACCGGAACTTCCGTTCCCTTAAAGGAAGGGGTTCACAGGTCGAACGTGCGCGCCGGAGAGGCAGTGCGTATGCCTGGAACTTCCGATTTTTTTTCCAGATTTCTCCGGGAGGGTAAGTCTCCAGGAGCTACGCTTTTAAAAAGCAGTCGCAAGGCCTGCTTTTAACAAGTGGTGAATTGAGTAAAATTAAAACCTTTTTCCCCCACAGGTTTATTATTTTTAAATACTTTAAAGAAAGTGAAGTTTATTTTTAGCCCCGCTAAAAACGAATTAATTTTTTCAAAAATTTAAATTATTGTTTAAAAGAGTTATTTTATGTAATTTATAGTGATTTTAAAAATGTGATTTAAAAAAAAAATTATTGGAAGTTTTAGTTATGTTTTGGGGCTGAACTCTAATCATAGATTTGACAGGTCTTCCTGTCAAATCTATTGTTGTGTATTTTGAATGTGTATTAGAATTGTCCCACATGGGATACCGTAGTGATTTGCAATAGAATGGGAAATGTAGTGCATTGAGTGAAGAAGCACTTTGTAAATAAAATGGCCATTAACTAAACTCTCCACCCTGGAGTCCTTCTTAATATTTGTTATATAGGTAAGGGTATAAAACCCCTTGAGACACAACAAAACTGGTGACGAGGACGACGGACTTGCGCATCACTTTGCACTGGAATCGGCGATGTTTAAAGTAAGAAGTTCCTGTCTTTTCTTAATGGCGCGCCCGCAGTTTAGTGCTGATGCAATCGCCTCGTAAAGGTGGCGGTTCGTGTGTTACACAAATAAGAAGGGGGAGAGTAACGATACAGTGAAACGAAGTGGAGGAAAAGGACTGTAAAAATAAAAAAAAAGTGGAGGAAAAGGACTGTAAAGAAAAAAAGATAACAAAATGGCCATGTTTGGACCATTTAATGAAACGGCGGAGCAATGGAGTGCTTATACAGAGCGTTTCTGATTTTTCGTGACTGCAAATGGCATTAAAGATGACGTGAAAGTGGCGACGTTCCTCAGTGTGATCGGAGCAAAAACATTTGGCTTGTTACGGAGTTTGATGCACCGGGATAAGCCCAGCGCTAAGACATATGATCAGATTGTGGAAGTTTTGGAAACACATTTCGCACCCAAGCCGCTGCTGATTGCCGAGAGGTTCATGTTTCACAAACGAAACCAAGGGGAGGGTGAGTCCATAGCCGAATATGTTGCAGTGCTAAAGAAGCTAACTGAGCATTGTGAGTTTGGTGAAACTCTAAATGACACTGTCCGTGATAGGTTTGTGTGTGGATTAAGATGTGAAGCAACACAGAAGCGCTTGCTCACGACTGACAAACTGACGCTTAAATCAGCAGTGGAGCTCGCTGTGTCTATGGAGTTAGCAGCTAAAGATGCACAGCTGTTGGGGGCTGCAACAAGAGTGCACAGGGTAGCAGCTACACCGGATCAGCATGCAAGGGGGCGCCAGAGAGTGTTACAGATGTGGAAGGTCAGGTCATCAGCCATCTGACTGCTGGTGTAAAGACCTGACCTGTCGGAAATGTGAAAAGGACACATTGAACGTGTGTGTAAAGGGCAAAGCAAACAATCCTACACAGAGACACACAAAAACAAACAAGGAAACACATCCAACTGGCGTTCTAAAAAGAAAAACCTACACATGGTGAAACAAGAACAGGAAGACAGTGACACAGATTCTGATGGGGAGCTGAATCTCCATGTGTTAACGGTGAATGGAGGCTCATCAGGCTATGGAGTCACTCCACTACTAGAGGGAATACCGGTCAAAATGGAGCTGGATACGGGGGCCGCTGTCTCCTTGATTTCAGAGAAGCTATTCAAAGAAAAACTGAACCACCTATCACTGACTCCGGCCAAGCTCATCTTAAAGACCTACACTGGGGAAACAGTCCCAATGCTGGGTAAGACGGAGGTCAAGGTGGAGCTTAATGGACAAACCGTGATGCTGCCAGTTTATGTGGTCAAGGGTGACTATCCATCCCTGATGGGCAGGCCACGGTTGGGGAAAATTCATCTGGATTGGAAAAAAGTGAATGCGGGGTCAGTCGAAGAGGCGTGGCTAGCGGCAGTGTTGACAAAGCATGCGGCTGTCTTTGACGGAGAATTGGGGAGTATGAAGGGGATTACGGTCAAACTCAAGGTGAAGCCCGACAGCCAGCCACGATTCCTGAAGGCCAGGAACGTTCCCTACGGCCTCAGACCAAAGGTGGAGGCTGACCTGGAGCGTCTGGTCAAGATAGGGGTCCTGGTGCCGGTTTCGCAGAGTGAGTGGGCCATGCCCGTGGTACCAGTGATGAAGAGTGATGGCGCGGTTCGCTTATGTGGAGATTTCAAAGTAACAGTGAATCCAGTGCTCTCAGCTGAACAGTACCCCCTCCCCATCATTGAAGATCTTTTCGCGGGTCTAGCAGGCGGTCAGAAGTTTAGCAAGATTGATCTATGCCAAGCCTACTTGCAGATGCATGTAGAAGAGGACTCACAGAAGTACCTCACCATCACCACCCACAAGGGCCTCTACAGGTACTGCCGCCTACCCTTTGGTATAACATCAGCACCAGCATTGTTTCAGCGGGCTATGGACCAGATCTTAAGCGGTGTTCCAGGGGTACAATGTTATCTCGACGATATCCTTGTCACAGGAAAGGACGACAACGAGCATCTGCAGAACCTGACGAAGACACTGGGAAGACTTGAAGAATATGGCTTACGCGTTCGCAAGGACAAATGCAAATTTTTCAAGCCATCAGTGGAGTACCTAGGCCATGTCATCGACGCGGACGGCCTACACACAGCACCGTCGAAAGTGAAAGCCATTGCCGACGCTCCTGCACCTACAAATGTCGGCCAGCTGCGGTCATTCTTAGGTCTCCTGAACTATTACGAAAAGTTTATTCCACAGCTGGCATCACTGTTGAAGCCATTACATGAGTTGCTGTGTCAGGGCAAGGCCTGGGTGTTCTGTCCTCCTCACGACTATGATTCGACAGACAACTAAACCCTCATCACCAAACAGGAGGCGTTGTTACTTTTAATCCAGTTTAATGACACAGGGTGAAACTACAAAGAGAGCAAGAAATTACAACATCAAATAAGGCCGATTGGTATTATAATCACGATCTGAATACACAAAATAAACCTAGGATAGTAGAATGAAACGTTACCACTATAACTCAACGGTTCTATTACAATTTGAGGTAAATCTGATACAACAATCAAAGGTCTAACACATGAATGCCAGGGGAAAGGCTAATAGCCAGCCATATGGAAACTCCACAAAGTGCATTATTTTAACTCATCTGGCCGCAAATATCAAGAAATGGTGACATAGATCAAACATAAAGACATCTGATAAAAAGCTACTTACAGACAATGCCAATCAAAGGGGGAAGCTGAAAAGGATGGCATAAGATGCTGCAGAATCACCAGCCATGATTTCTGGCTCCCTCGTGGTTGTGTTTTACTTTCACTTTCTCATCATGTCACATGACATAAATCAACAATAAGGAGGTAAGTAGTAAAAACACTAGGGGGAGACAAAACACAATACTAAAGGTCTCATAGGGGACATAACACTGGGCGTGGACGAAGGAGTGCGAAGCTGCATTCAAGAAAGCCAAAGCAGCTTTGACTGACCCCAGTGTGTTGACGCACTTTGACCCGTCGTTGCAGATTCAGCTGGCCTGTGACGCGTCGCTTTATGGCGTCGGCGCGGTCGTGTCCCACATCTTTCCCTCAGGCGAGGAGAAGCCGATTGCATTCGCGTCAAGGTCCCTGAGCAAGGCGAAGGTGAAATACCCGCAGATCGAAAGAGAGGCTTTGGGCATCATCTTTGGAATCAAAAAGTTCCATCACTACTTGTCCGGAAGGAAATTCACCTTGCTGATGGATCATCGTCCTCGGACATCGATCTTTGGTCCACACACAGGAATACCCTCCCTGGCAGCATGCAGGATGCAGCGCTGGGCGCTGATGTTAAGCGCTCACAATTACAACATCAAATACCGGAGGTCAGCAGCACATGGCAATGCGGACGGATTGTCAAGACTTCCGCTGCCTGTGCCCTCTGAAGGCTGTGAGCAGAAGATTTTCTACTTTGACATGGTGAGCAATGCCCCTGTCACGGCCCGGCAGGTCAAGAAAGAGACCAGAGTGGACCCTACGCTATCCAAGGTGCTGGATCGGGTGATGCGAGGAGACGGATCACGGGTGTCAGATGCACCACCTGAGCTCCTACCTTACCTGTCAAGAGGGAAGGAGTTGTCTGCCACGTCAGGATGCCTCCTTTGGGGCATGCGAGTGATCATACCACCAAAGCTGCGGAAACATGTCCTCAACGAGCTGCATTCAGGACATTGTGGTATTGTCCGGATGAAGGAGCTGGCACGAAGCTACTTCTGGTGGCCCGGTCTGGATCATGAAATTGAAGTTGAAGCGAAATCATGCCCATCATGTGAGACAACCAGGGATACGCCAAGAGCAGCGCCACTGCATCCATGGGAATGGCCGGCGACACCATGGCAACGGATCCATCTGGACTTTGCGGGACCAGTGGAAGGAGCGATGTTCCTGGTTGCGGTGGACTCCCATTCCAAATGGCCGGAGGTTGCAGTAATGTCCACTACCACTACGGAGAAAACCATCTAGACTCAAAGAGATGTTCGGGTGATTTGGTCTGCCGGAGCAGATCGTAACCGACAATGGAACACAGTTCACATCCCAGGAGATGGAGGAGTTCCTCAAGAGCAATGGAATCCAGCACACGTTCTCCGCGCCTTATCATCCATCCACGAATGGATTGGCGGAGAGATTTGTCAGAACGCTGAAACACGCGTTGAAAGCGGCAAGAAGTGATGCTCCTCTAAAGCAGCGCCTGAATGCTTTCTTGCTGAAATACTGGAACGCGCCTCATGCTACGACTGGAGCATCTCCTGCTTACCTACTCATGGGAAGGCAGCTATGGACACGCCTTGACCTGCTGAGGCCAATGTCCACAGAAGCAGTGGTGCACGCCAAACAGCACAATCAAGTCAGCAGACGTGCTCAGAGGTCCAAAGAACGACACTTTGTGGTGGGGGGCAAATTCCTCGCGTGTAACTACACCACCCCGGAGCGGTGGGTCCCGGCTACGGTCATTCAAAAGACGGGCCCCGTTTCATACCGAGTCCGCACCAGAGACGACCGAACATGGAGGCGGCATGTAGACCAGTTGCTGCCAAGACAGTCGCCACAGGTAACCCAAGAAACAGAGGATCAAGGACCTGCTGGGGGCTCCAGCAGGGACTGGTCGTCCGACCCTGAGACGGTGGTACCATCCACTCTTGTGCCATCGAGGGAGGAAGCCACGCCTGCAGGGTCATGGGAGAGCCAGCCAGAGCCTGCTCCTGAGACTAAGCGTTACCCCCAAAGAGAAAGGCAGCCTCCAGAACGCCTTAGTTACAGTTAGTGCTAACCTGTGTGCATGGGGCAGAATAATCCCCAGGGTTAGCGGAATGTAGAGGCAGTCTACCCTCTCTTCCAAAGTTATAGTCATTTTCAGTTATTCTGTTTTGTGGACATTCTATTTTAAAGGGGGAGGAAATATGTTGTGTATTTTGAATGTGTATTAGAATTGTCCCACATGGGATACCGTAGTGGTGATTTGCAATGCACTATGGGAAATGTAGTGCATTGAGTGAAGAAGCACATTGTAAATAAAATGGCCATTAACTAAACTCTCCACCCCGGAGTCCTTCTTAATTGTTATAGGTAAGGGTATAAAACCCCTTGAGACACAACATCTATGAAGAGAGATTCCCTGCTACGATTGGCTCTCCATGGCCCACGTGATCCCAGGGGACGCTTCGAACTAACTGCGCCCCTGGGATACGCAAGCACTGCGCGCTGGCAGTTGGAGCAGGCCCAGGATCAGAATCCCACGCGGGCCCACAGCACAATGGCCGGCGTGCTAGTTAAGTGCAGGTCAGAGGCTTGCACCCGCGGGAAGCCTCCGACCCGAATTTCTGGGCCATTATAATGTTATGAATATATTCTAGCTTACGGTTGCAGTATACTCAAACTCTCAGGCTAAGTAAGCTTTAAAAGGTGGGCACGATCCCTTTTGAAGGTGACACTCACACTATTAGATGGCATGATGGGAAAGCTACTTTACTTGGCGCAAAATAGCTTTGTGTACACATGAAGGAGCCAAATGGTTCTCTCCCTTGCCCTTTAAGATGCAATGACTGCAATGACACATCCTGCTGCAAACCATAGAACACATGGCATTTACAGTCCTTCACTGGATTCACACTGGAGACAGTGACCAATGCAAAACTTTTGACTTGTTTTGTTTTCTTCAGCCAGGCACAGAGCCTGAAGACTAAACATACCCTGCTATTTCCATCTGCAATTCATTACAATTCAATGGAAATATACAATTGACTGTCACAAGAACAGTAGAATTAATGAATCAATCAATACACCTGTGAAAATGCTGCTCATTTAACTAGTTTTAAATCCATTTAAATAAGCTTTGTTTCTTGGTGCAGAGAGTATTATTAATCAAGATAAACTGAGTTTTCACTTCCTTTCCATTTAAAGTGAGCTGCAGTACATAGATTCTTCCAGGACAGAACTAGTTCTCAGCTTCTTAATGCATTTCAATTAGCCTCCCACTGTGCATTAACATTCTTGTGTGATGGGATGTTAAGTTCAAATGAACAATCTTCATATTTAATTGTCGATTCACTTTGGCTCATTACTGCCACAAATATAATGTTAACGATTCTTTTGTAGAAGACATGTTGGGATCAATATCAATTGCTACTAATGGCAAATAGGGTGTTGACTATTCTCAGCAGCGACAAACAGGACTTTGCATTCAGATCTGTAGCACAGTGCTTCTGTTTCACAAGTAGAACTCACCACTTATGTTAAATAGTGTTTTCAAAATAGACACCGATAAAACATTAAAAATTACAGGGAAAAAAATGGAAGAACAATTAATACACTCAAGTCCCATCTGATTTTTAAAAATCCCATCTGAATGATTGTGCCAGGAAACTCATGGCAAAGGTGGTCATATTCCCTTCGGTCCTGGTCAATGTTTATCCCTCAACCAACACCACAGACTCTGGTCATTATCACACTGCTATTTGTGGGAGCTTGCTGTGCACAAATTGGCTACTGCGTTTCCTACATTACACCAGTGACTACACATCTAAAGTACTTCATTGGCTGTAAAGTGCTTTGGGATGTCCTGAGGTCATGAAAGGTGCTGTATAAATGCAAGTCTTTTTTTAATCAAATAAATTGCACATCCAGTACTTCCAGTCACTGACACCACAATACCTCACTCATGACATATGTGATTTCTCAAATTCCTGTACCTCTGAACTCCTGAAGATTGTGTAGCGGATAATCCCCATTTTCTTATTGTGGATACTGGAGTGAGACCGTTTTTGATCTGTAAGTGTTGCTGTGTAACAATACCACTTGTCAATGGAATGACTGCAACCTGTGCATCTGAATACTTGCAATTGTAGATACGTGGCAGATGTGCTCTTGTGAAGTGCCTTGAAATGTTTTACTACGTTAAAGGTGAGATATAAATGCAAGTTGTTTTTGTTAACTAAAAGATGTTGCTCGCGTGCTATAGCGCAGTCTGGTGAGACTGATTGCCCCACTGGTGCACTTTGCCAGAGATGGGCTCCTGCTGCTGAGATACTGCTGTAAATTCATCCAAATGCATCAAAAATATTTGGCTGAATAATTTCATGCTGATGCCCAGCGTATTAGAGATTGAACAGGAATTGGCCAGCTTTCTGTGATACTTGATGAAACCCTTGCATGTGTGGAGACCCAGTAGTACTCATCACATTCACAGGCAAATGTAATGGTGGGGCCAGATGTATCATCATGCCTGACCAAGAAGATGTGGAGTTCTGTAACGCTGTGTTTACTGCAGAATCCGATGGATTACATTTTAGAACAGCAAGAAGCTTTATGCCTTTCTTCTGGCTCTTGCCTTAAGAAACTGTGTGATGACTTACAAAGGGGCAAGGCAGAGCCTTTTCAATCTGTGGTCTGTGCCATTTGATGCTCTTAAAGCAGCTTTAAAGTGTTCAAGTGTAATAAGAAATGCTGTTTATTTTGTCATTCAGCTAACTTGTTTAAGCATTCACATGAACGGAAACAAAAATACACTGGAGTTTGAAATCGAATGAGAATGAACCGAAGAGTTATCCTAACTGTGACACAAAGTCGGTGGCATTCAGTTACCAAAACAATTGACTTGTTGCTTAAAGTGTGGTTGGTACTTGTTCACAATATTTTTGCTCATTGGAAAGAAACAGAAGTAAAGAGTGATGCAGTTATTATGTATTACAATTTCTAATAGAACTGCTGTTCTGAAAATAATGTAAAGGCTGTAATGTGAGGATATGTACACAGCTAGGGCTGATCTCAGAATTCGATTCAACAGTGAGCTGGAGCAGTGTTCCTCGAGCTCGAGTCTGCTACTTGTTAGTTTATTAGTGGACAAGTGGAGCAACTCAAAATATCCACCTTGGTTCCTTTGGACATGATGCAGGACAAATAGCAACCATTAAAGCCACAAATTTACCACATGCAATGCTTTTGACCAGGATGAAGATCGCTCAATTATTTAGCACAAATGAGTGACCTATATAGAAAGGATGGAGTTGATTTCCAACTTGCTACCGCCCGTTATAGAAACCACCCGATTTCCATTTCCAGCAAAAACATTCAAGGAAACACAGAAAACGTAGTGTGATAATAAATTCAATTCCTGAACATCCATTCATTACAAAGGAGATGTAGATAATTCCACTGGTTGAATAAAAGCAAAGCTGGAATAGCTGGAAGTCTGAAACAAAAACAAACTACAAGGGTTCTTCTCTTCTTCTGTCTCCATTAGCCTCTGTATCCCCCAAATCATCTGCCATCAACAAGATACCACACCGAGAACATCCTCCCCTCCTCGCTCAGCTCTCCAGAGAAAACTATTTCCTCCTCCGAACCCTTGTTCCAAGAAGAGCAGGGGAGTTCTCCCTGGTGGGTTGGGAACCTGTGCAGGGAGACAGAGGAAAGGGAAGCAAAGATAGAAGCAAAAGACAGGAAGGAGAAAAGCAAAATTGGAAGTCAGAGAAATCAAGGGTGTAAATCAAACATGGCCGCAGTAAACAATAATTCTAAAAGGTCTAAGAGTGTTAAAAAACAAGCCTGAAGGCTTTGTGTCTTAATGAGAGGAGAATTCGTAATAAGGTGGATGAATAAGCTGCGCAAATAGATGTAAACAGATAGGATATAATTGGGATTACGGAGACATGGCTCCAGGGTGACCAAGGCTGGAAATTCAACATCCAAGGGTATTCAATATTCAGGAAGCACAGGCAAAAAGGAAAAGGCGGTGGGGTAGCATTGCTGGTTAAAGAGGAGATTAACACAATAGTAAGGAAGGATATTAGCTCTCATGATGTGGAATCTGTATGGGTAGAGCTGAGAAATACCAAGGGGCAGAAAATGTTAGTGGGAGTTGTATACAGACCCCCAAACAGTAATGCTGAGGTTGGGGATGGCATTAAATGGGAAATTAGAGATGCGTGCAATAAGGGCACAGCAGTTATCATGGGTAACTTTAATCTACATATAGATTGGGCTAACCAAATTAGTAACAATACTGTGGAAGAGGAATTCCTAGAGTGTATACGGGATGGTTTCCTGGACCAAAATGTTGAGGAACCAACTAGAGATCAGGCCATCTTAGACTGGGTATTATGTAATGAGAAAGGATTAATTAGCAATCTTGTTGTGCGAGGCCCCTTGGGGAGGAGCGATCATAATATGATAGAATTCTTCATTAAGATGGAGAGTGAAGTAGTTGATTCAGAGACTTGGGTACTGAATTTAAATAAAGGAAACTACGATGGTATGAGGCGCGAGTTGGCTCGGATGGATTGGGGAATGTTACTTAAAGGATTGACGGTGAATAGACAATGGCAAACATTTAAAGATTTCATGGATGAACTACAGAATTTGTTCATCCCTGTTTGGCATAAAAATAAAACAAAAAAGGTGACCCAACCGTGGCTAACAAGGGAAATTAGGGATAGCATAAGATCCAAGGAGAGGACATATAAATTGGCCAGAAAAAGCAGCAAACCTGAGGATTGGGAGCAGTTTAGGATTCAGCAAAGGAGGACAAAGGGATTAATTAAGAGGGGGAAAATAGAGTATGAGAGTAAGCTTGCAGGGAACATAAAAACTGACTGTAAAAGCTTCTATAGATATGTGAAGAGAAAAAGATTGGTGAAGTCAAGCGTAGGTCCCTTGCAGTCAGAATCAGGGGAATTTATAATAGGGAACAAAGACATGGCAGACCAATTAAATACATACTTTGGTTCTGTCTTCACAAAGGAGGACACAAATAAACTCCCAGAGATGTCGGGGAACATAGGGTCTAATGAGAGGGAGGAACTGAATGAAATCAGTATTTGTAGGGAAATAATGTTAGGGAAATTGACGGGATTGGAGGCCGATAAATCCCCAGGGCCTGATAATCTACATCCTAGGGTACTTAAGGAAGTGGCCCTAGAAACAGTAGATGCATTGCTGGTCATCTTCCAAAATTCTATAGACTCTGGAACAGTTCCCATGGATTGGACGGTAGCTAATGTAACCCCACTATTTAAAGAAGGTGGTAGAGAAAAAACGGGGAATTATAGACTGGTAAGCCTGACATCGGTAGTGGGGAAAATGCTAGAGTCCATAAAAGATGTACTAGCAGAGCACTTGGAAAACAGTGACAGGATCGGACAAAGTCAACATGGATTTACAAAAGGTAAATCATGCTTGACTAATCTACTGGAATTTTTTGAGGATGTGACTGGTAGAATAGATACGGGAGAACCAGTGGATGTGGTGTATTTGGACTTTCAGAAGGCTTTCGATAAGGTCCCGCATAAGAGACTGGCGTGCAAAGTTAAAGCACATGGGATTGGGGGTAAGGTACTAACTTGGATAGAAAACTGGTTGGCAGACAGGAAGCAAAGAGTTGGAATAAATGGGTTTTTTCCGAGTGGAAGGCAGTGACTCGTGGGGTACCGCAGGGATCGGTGCTAGGACCCCAGTTATTCACAATATATATTAATGATCTAGACGAGGGAACTAGATGTAATGTCTCCAAGTTTGCAGACGACACAAAGCTGGGTGGGCGTGTGTGCTGTGAGGAGGATGCCGAGAAACTCCAGTACGATTTGGACAGGTTGGGTGATTATACTGCATCTGCCCAATGTGGATAAATGCGAGGTTATCCACTTTGGTGGCAAAAACAGGGAGGCAGATTATTATCTGAACAGCAATAGATTGGGAAAAGGGGAAGTGCAACGAGACCTGGGTGTCCTTGTGCACCCGTCACTGAAGGTAAGCATGCAGGTGCAGCAGGCGGTTAAGAAGGCAAATGGTATGCTGGCCTTCATAGCGAGAGGATTCGAGTACAGGAGCAAGGGTGTCTTGCTGCAGTTGTACAGGGCCTTGGTGAGACCACACCTTGAGTATTGTGTGCAGTTTTGGTCCCCTTATCTGAGGAAGGATGTTCTTGCCACGGAGGGAGTGCAGCGAAGATTCACCAGACTGATACCTGGGATGGCAGGAATGATGTTTGAGGAGAGATTGGGTCGATTGGGCTTCTATTCGCTGGAGTTTAGAAGAATGAGAGGGGATCTCATTGAAACTTATAAAATTCTAACAGGACTAGACAGACTAGATGCAGGAAGTATGTTCCCGATGGCGGGGGCTGTCCAGAACCAGGGGTCACAGTCTAAGGATAAGGGAGGGGTAAGCCATTTAAGACTGAGATGAGGAGGAATTTCTTCACCCAGAGAGTGGTGAACCTGTGGAATTCTCTACCACAGAAGACCGTTAAGGCCAATTCATTAAATACATTCAAGAAGGAGTTAGATATATTTCTTAAGGCTAAGGGGATCAAGGGATATGGGGAGAAAGCAGGGACAGGGTGCTGAATTTGGATGATCAGCCATGATCGCATTGAATGGCGGAGCAGGCTCGAGGGGCCAAATGGCCTACTCCTGCTCCTATCTTCTATGTTTCTATGGTGTTCTGGCCAATCTTTATCCCTCAATCAACATCACTAAAACAGATTATCTGGTCATTATCACATTGCTGTTTG
Source organism: Somniosus microcephalus (assembly GCF_052327205.1). Taxonomy (NCBI): domain Eukaryota; kingdom Metazoa; phylum Chordata; class Chondrichthyes; order Squaliformes; family Somniosidae; genus Somniosus; species Somniosus microcephalus. Next base: position 182,623,003 of record NC_140990.1, read on the forward strand.
TGGGACCTTGCTGTACGCAAATTGGCTGCCGTGTTTCCTACATTACAATAGTGACTACACTCCAAAAGTACTTCATTGGCTGTAAAGCACTTTGGGACATCCTGGAGTCGTGATAAGGTGCTATAGAAATGCAAGTCTTTCTTTTTTCCCCCCAATCACCCCGGCAACCTGATGCGACATCTGCTTTCGTTGCATTGAAAAGTGCATCTATCTGTTTGTGGGTCACCACATCATTGTCAGGAGCCCCACACACACTGTCAAACAGAGATTATACACGCCTCCTCCAATCCAGCTGCTCGCTATTTGGTCTCCTCTATATGACTATGAGCGAACCTTTTTTCAATTTCATTAGAAGCTAATTTTAACTTTAAAAAAATCAAATAAAAAAATGAACATGAAAAAATTGGTAAAAGTCAAAAATAAGAACCAAAAAAAGCTCAGGTAAAAGCTGAAAACCTTCAGTATAATGGAGACAGCAGGGAGGAACACGCAAAGCTTCATTCACAAGATAATAACTACTACTGTACTATTACTGGTGTTATTGACACTCGGCATTCTTTTTCAGCTTTGCCCAAAATAAAATAAGAGTTATCAATTAAAAAAAAATGTTGTTGGCAGAAGAAATATAAAAATTACTAACGAGTAAAATATTTTATCATTCGTCTGCTCCAGGCTATTACTTGCCCTAGTGGAAGCAGTGAAGGTAAAAGAGGTTCCGCTGAGCCCCTGACATTGTAAGGACAAGTTTGTACAGAAAATTGAATTATGAAAGACACTGTATAAATCTAAGTTCTTTCTTCTTTTTCATTATAGGCCAGGATACTGAAGCCAACTGTAACAATAACTTATAATTTGGCTCAGGCCAACTAGCCTAGCACAGATCAGTGTATATGGCTTAGTACTACACTGAGCAGTGCTTTTACCCACTGGGCCAATGAGGGGAAGTTTCCCTTCAATTTGATGAATTCTGTGAATGCTCCGCACAATTTCCAAACAGTTCTCGTTTAATATTCTGCAGTCTATTCAGCAAGATCCCGGTGCAGTAAAATTCCATTTCTCAGAACGATGCTATTTGAGTCTCACCATCAGTACTCTTAACAATTAAATGGTTACAACAATCAATGTTACATCCTTTTCTTTAGTTTATGTCTGTAGAATATTTCCCCCAATACCGGTATCAGCAGCAAGTGCCTGAGTGGAATAACTAAACCTGACAGAATGAGAATGCTGAACAGGCACAGTTGAAACTGCAGTAATCACTGAAGCGTCTCTGTGCTAATGCCTGCAAGTGTACTGATGATAACTAAGCTCCATCACATAGCAGATTCAGAAACTTCTGCCAGCCAGCAACTTGTGTTTATGACTATTGTATCAGTCAACTGTGGTGGAATTTCAATATCCTGGGAATAAAACAGACACATCAGATACAATCAAATACATGCACCCCCCAGTGGTTTAATACCGGTGCTGCCAATGGCTCACTGGACAAATGCACCATTTGGTGTGATGGTCTGTCATTCAGACCAGGAAATTCACAGGTTTAATCCCTTGTTTTGCATTAGCCGACAGCATCAGAAACAGTAATGGGGGCCTTTACAACTGACCTCTGCACTCCTGAGCTGGGACAGGGAGAGGAGGTGAATATTTTTTTTTTTTTTTTTAAAAACACCACCAAGTTTCCTGCTCCCAACTGTTATCCAGTGGTCCCTATTTCACGGTGTATGTGGGAACACAGGATACATTGTCTCCCAAAGGTCAATAGCCTGCCGATGTTCATCGACTGGGCTCACATAAGAAGAATGATCACTGGAAGAATTAAATGGCGAGCAGAATTAGAAAATAAAAATTACACATGAAAAATGGAATTATCTTATTACTGCAAGGAATCTGGAAGGTAGTAGATTGCGATCAGAAAAAAACCCAAGTCATACAAGATATCTAGGCCTGGAATTTCCTCCGTGGCCGCAACCTGGAAATTAGACCCAAAAATGCGCTCATTCCCATGCCCATTCTGCTGATATCAAGTTATGCTCAAATTCCCTGCCAATCTCATTAGAACACGGCCAAACATAAAAATGGACATAAATCAGCAGAAACAATCTGGACCCAAAAAAAGCACCAAATTCACACCATATATTTTGTAAGTATGAAAATTAAATGTGAACTCATTTAACCATCATTCATGCATGTTAGACACTGTATGTTTAAGAACCTGCAATTGGGGGAAGCTATTTAATTACTGTGACTTATACTAATGCCATAAAAATTCATTGAAAGACACAAAGTACAATGCAGGCCTCAGTGAAGATACATTTTTTAAAATGCTCAAAATGTCATGGTCTTTTATGCTGTCAATTTGCTTTGGTCTCCGATTGTGCATGTCTCCGGAGGAGCTTAACAACTTCTACGCTCGCTTTGACAGGGACAACAGGGAGCCGGCTACCAAAGCCTTGCCACCCCCAGAAGACCAGGTGCTCACTCTGTCGACCTCCGACGTAAGGGGTGTTCTACGTGGAGTGAACACACGAAAGGCTCCGGGACCTGATAGCATCCCTGGACGGGTACTCAAGGAATGTGATCAGCTGGCTGATGTCTTCACCGCCATCTTCAATCTGTCATTGGCCCAGGCAGTAGTCCCTACATGCTTCAAGACCACCACCATTATTCCTGTGCCAAAGCAAACGGCTGTGACGTGTCTGAACGACTATCGACCTGTCGCACTCTCACCCATCATAATGAAGTGTTGAGAGAGACTGGTCCTGGCTCACATCAAAGCCAGTGTTCCCGCCTCTCTTGACCAACACCAGTTTGCCTATCGTGCAAACAGATCAACGGAGGATGCAATCACAACTGCTCTACACTCTGCACTGAATCACTTAGATGGTAAAGAGACCTACATCAGAATGCTGTTCATAGATTACAGCTCAGCATTCAACACTATCGTCCCCAACAAGCTGGCCACCAAACTCCACACTCTTGGCCTGAACACTTCCCTCTGCAACTGGACCATGGACTTCCTAACAAACAGACCCCAGTCTGTCAAATTAGGTAACCACACCTCCCCCCCCCCCCCGACCCTGAACACGGGGGCCCCACAAGGATGTGTGCTGAGCCCCCTCCTCTACTCCCACGACTGTGTGGCTGTTCATGGTTCCAACACCATCAAGTTTGCGGATGATACCACGGTGGTAGGCCAGATCACCAACAACGATGAGTCAGCCTACAGGGAGGAGGTCCAGCATCTCGTGAAGTGGTGCGCCGATAACAACCTGGCCCTTAACATCAAGAAAACCAAGGAAATCATTGTGGACTTCAGGAAGTCTAAAGGCGGAAGTCACACCCCCATCCACATCAATGGGGCTGTGGTGGAAAGGGTGGACAGCTTTAAGTTCCTCGGAGTCCACATCACAGAATACCTCTCCTGGTCCCTCAATACCTCCTCTCTGGTGAAGGAGGCCCAGCAGCGCCTATATTTCCTAAGGAGGCTGAAGGGATGTAACCTGTCACCCCTGATCCTCTCTAACTTTTACCGCTGCACAATAGAGAGCATCCTGACGAACTGTATCACAGTATGGTATGGCAGCTGTAGCTACTATGACCGGAAAGCCCTGCAGCGGGTAGTCAAAACTGCCCAACGCATTACCGGCACCCGGCTACCGACCATAGAGCACATATACCAGAAACGCTGTTTACGGAGGTCACTGACCATCATCAAAGACCCTACCCACCCCAGCCACAGTCTGTTCGCCCCCCTGCCATCTGGGAGGCGCTACAGATGCATTCGCACCCGAACGACCAGATTTAGGAACAGCTTCTTTCCCAGGGCTGTCATCCTACTGAACTCCACAAATAAACTCTAAAGCCTGCACATCTGCCAATGCACTTTATTATGTTTATGTTAATGTATTACAAGACAAATGAATGTTGAATGTTTAAATGTCTTAATCTAAATGTACACTCTCGGGAGCCGCAAGCCTACATTTCGTTGTACTGCACTTGTGCACTAACAATGACAATAAAGTTGATTGATTGAAATACCCAGCAAATTCCAGGCCATAATGAGTATTAGAAGGGGTAAGAAAGACTAGAGGAAGGGCAGAATGTGGACAGCAAGAGGGAAGTAAAGAAATTTGTTCAACTACAAATTAAGCAGATGGGATATTAATCACCACCTAGGTCCTAAGTTGGAAGGAATATTATGAGGGGTCAAGAAATAAAGAATGGCCCAGAAATTTGGATCTCCACAGGTGAGTACGCACGGGGTACTCACCCGTAAGCCCAATGGAAGTGCTGGTTTCCTGCATGCACTGCGCATGCGAGGGAAACCGGCACTTCCGTTCCCCTGAAAGAAGGGGTTGAAAGATCAAATGCGTGCGCAGGAGAGGCTGCGCGTGCGCATCGAACTTACGTTTTTTTGCAGGTTTTCCCGGGAGGGTAAGTCTCCAGAAGTTACACATATAAAAAGCAGTCGCAAGGCCTGCTTTTTACAAGGTAAGTGGTGAATTAATTAAAATTAAAACATTTTTTCCACAGGTTTATTATTTTTAAATACTTTAAAGAAAGGTAAGTTTATTTTTAGCCCCGTTAGAAAATTAAAAAAAATTTCAAAAATTTAAATTATTGTTTAAAATAGTTATTTCATGTAATTTATAGTTTATTTAAAAATGCGATGTTTTTTAAAAATTTATTTGAAGATTTAGTGATGTTTTGGGGCTTATAGTATTTATAAGTTTGACAGCCCTTCCTGTCAAACTTATGAATGAAGCATTCCCTGCTCCGATTGGCTCCCCATGGCCCATGTGATCCCAGGGGACGCATCGAACTAACTGCGCCCCGGGATACACAAGCACTGCGCGCCGGCAGTTGGAGCAGGCCCAGGATCGGAATCCCACGCAGGCCCACAGCTCAACGGCCGGCGCGCAAAGTAAGTGCAGGTCGGGGGCTTACACCTGCGGGAAGCCCTCAACCCGAATTTCTGGGCCAATTAATTTAATACATTCAGTTATGCCAGTCTTCCTGAATGGAAATGGACATATTCCAAATCTACTCAACATGGCTCAGGAATCTAACATAAGGAGAAGTCAGTAAGCCAAGTGTTACAAAAAAACTCAATGCATCAAATGTCTAGAGCACCTGGACCAGATGGGCTACTCCGTAGAAGCCTCGAAGAAATGGGAGCAAGTTAATAGTTTAGCAACTCTGTTGATACAGGGGTTGTAGCTGAAACCTGGGAAACAGCAAATGTAACCAATTTATTCAGAAAAAAGGAGAGAAACACTAAGCAGGGAATCAGAGGTAGATGAGGTACGCCAACATTACTAACAGGGAAACTGCTGATGTTTTATTGAAGGCCATCGATATTTATCTGAAGTGCACAGAAACCATAAGGGATATTCAGCATGGTTTTAGAAAGCAGAAGGTCATGCCCCATCTATTAACTGGAATTCTTTAAAGAGGTAAATCAATTAGCAGCAAGACCTATCCATTCAATAAAAATTAACTCCAATTTTTGGAAGACATTTGATAAAGTTCTACCTCTGAAGCTTATATAAAAGAAAATAAAGACAAAGAAAGAATCAATAGTAATTGACATGAATCTTGTCATTCATGTGGAAATGACTTATGAAATAATACTGGGTGGCCTGCTGGTGGCGCTGTCCAGGGAGAGTATAAATACTCGGGCATGGGCCCAGCTTGCTCAGGACATTCTTTAACAGGAACTAGTGAAGGACAACTAGATCGCCATGTTGAAAAACAGTTGATTAAAGCCTTGGTTAATACTCAGACCAAGTGCTTAGTAGTTTTCTTACGTCAGTAATGTTACATAGTTGGACTAAAAATTGGGTCATCAATTGAAGACAGAATGTACTTTAAATGGAAGCAATGGAAGAGTGACTAGTGGAGTTGGGTAGGAATTTTTCTGAGTTCCCCGATGTTTACACAATTCATTAATGATATGGAAAAGTGTGCTTCTAATAGCCAAGTGATTAATCTAATCGAGAAATAACATTCAAAGGGATTTGGCCAATTCAAGTGTAGGAGTCATGTTAAACAATGTGGATGAATGCAAGGTGATTCACACTGGTACAGAAAGCACAATGTATACACAGTGCAAAAATGTCACTGACAAACGTGGAAGAAGGGCAAAGAAGATATTAGTGTATCCAGTTAATGGTAAGCTGCTGAAACACTGGGTCTCATTGGCAAATCAGAAAAGGTTATTTTAACTCAGAATAACTATTAATAAAGACATATTGAGAGTATTATGGGCCCTTTTGGGTGTTGCTTTCAAAGGGGCGTTGACGCATTGGAAATGGGTCAAAGAAAATCCATGCAGACGATTCCAAGAATTATTACTCCATTTATATTACGGTTCTGACCATACCTCCTGTGCTAAAATCATTTGGTTTATGCTGCAGGGCTCATTCAGCAACACCAAAGAGAATCCATGGTTGCTCAAATGCAACTCCCCTATTCTGAGTACTGACCTTCACCAATGTTAGGGGAAGATCCTTAGAGGTCAGGAATATCAAACTGCACCGCTGGCCTGCACTAGCAGGCTGAACTCTTCGCCCACTGGCTGCCCGTATAAAATGGTGCCTCATTGGGTAGTCTGCACTTTTGCTTGGACAAATATGAGCTGATCAGAGAGAGCTAGCATGGATTTGTAAGTCATGTCCAACGAACCTAGTTGAATTTTTTGAGGCGGTGACTAACGTGGTAGATAAGGGAGTGTCTATAGATGTTATTTATATAGACTCCCAGAAGGCATTCAACAAGGTTCCGCATGTTAACAAACTGTTAACAAAAATGAGACTACATAGAATAGGCTTGGATAGGGAATTGTCGGGATAATGGGTATATACTTAAATTAGCAGAATGTGGCTAATAGTGTCCCATTAATAGGCAGTGAGTTCAAAAAATAACTAAAATTTGGTCGAGAGGCTGTTGGCCAGTAACAATATTGGGGTGGCTGGCTGAGACAGTGCATGCTATTGGAATTGGGTGGGGAGGTAGACCAAGACCGTTCAGTGATGGGAGAGAGACAGACACCAGGTCAGTTCAGGCAGGTAAAGAGGCTGAGTCACATTGGGCAGAGTACAGGGCCACAGCTTTTCACTATATTTATAAATGACTTGGATGAAGGAATAGAGATCCATATAACTAAGTTTGCTGATGACACTAAGTTAGACGGCACAGTAAATAGTGTAGACAGGAGCAGAAAGTTACAAAGGGACATTGATAGATTAAGTAAGTGGGCAAAATTGGCAGATGGCGTTCAATGTGGGAAAATGTGAAGTCATCCATTTTGGACCCAAGAAAGATAGATCACAGTATTTTCTAAATGGTGAGAACTTAGGAACTGTGGATGAGCAGAAAGATTTAGGGGTCCAAGTACAGAATCACTATAAGCTGGTGGACAGGTACAAAATATAATTAAAAAGGCTAATGGAATGTTGGCCTTTATTTCAAAAGGGCTGGAATGAAGAGAGATGGAAGTAATGTTACAGCTGTACTGGGCTCTGGTTAGACCCCATCTGGAGTACTGAATTAGGTTCTGGGCACCACACCTCAGAAAGGATATAGTGGCCTTGAAAGGGGTGCTGCGCAGATTCACCAGTGATACCAGGGCTAAAAGGATTAAATTGTAAGAACAGGTTGCCTAGACTAGGCTTGTATATAGAAGATAAAGGGGTGATCTAATTGAGATGTTTAAGATGATTAAAGGATTTGATAAGAGTAGATAGAGAAAAACTATTTCCTCTGATGGGGGAGTCCAGAACAAGGGGCATAACCTTAAAATTAGAGCTAGGGCATTCAAGGGTAATGTCAGAAAGCACTTCTTCACACAAAGTATAGTGGAAATCTGGAACTCCCTACCCCAAAAAGCTGTTGAGGCTGGGAGTCAATTGACAATTTCAAAACTGAGATTGAAAGATTTTTGTTAGACAAGGGTATTAAGGGTTACGGAATCAAGATGGGTAGATGGAGTTAAGATACAGATCAGCCATGACCTAACTTAATGGCAGAACAGGCTCGAGGGGCTGAATGGCCTACTCCTGTCCCTTGCTTTCCCTCAAGAGTCAGAGAATAAAGTCACATTGTAAGGTGTCATTGTGCCATTCTCCTATCACCATTGTGCTCACTGACCTACATATGACTCCCCGTCCAGCAACACCTCAAATATAAATTTCTTATTATCCTTTTCAAATCCCTCCATGGACTCGGCCCTTCCAATCTCTGTAGAAACATAGAAAATTAGGAGCAGGAGTTGGCCATTCGGCCCTTCAAGCCTGCTCCACCATTCAATATGATCGTTGCTGATCCTCTATCTCAATACCATATTCCCCCTCTCTCCCCATACCCCTTGATGCCTTTTGTGTCTAGAAATCTATCCATCTCCTTCTTAAATATATTCAGTGACTTGGCCTCCACAGCCTTCGTGGCAGAGAATTCCACAGGTTCACCATCCTCTGAGTGAAGACATTTCTCCTCATCTCAGTCCTAAATGTCCTACCCCATATCCTGAGACTGTGACTCCTTGTTCTAGACCCCCCAGCCAGGGGAAACATCCTCCCTGCATCCAGTCTGTCTAGCCCTGTCAGAATTTTATACGTTTCAATGAGATCCCCTCTCATTCTTCTAAACTCTAGTGAATACAGGCCTAGTCGACCCAATCTCTCCTCATACGACAGTCCTGCCATCCCAGGAATCAGTCTGGTGAACCTTCGCTGCACTCCCTCTATGGCAAGTACATCCTTTCTTAGGTAAGGAGACAAAAACTGCACACACTACTCCAGGTGTGGTCTCACCAAGGCCCTGTACAACTGTAGTAAGACATCCTTGCTCCTGTACTCGAATCCTCTTGCAATGAAGGCCAACATACCATTTGCCTTCCTAACTGCTTGCTGCACCTGCATGTTTGCTTTCAGTGACTGGTGCACAAGGACACCCAGGTCCCTTTGTACATCAACATTTCCCAATCTATCACCATTTAAATAATACTCTGCCTTTCTGTTTTTCCTACCGAAGTGGATAACTTCACATTTATCCACGTTATACTGCATCTGCCATGTATTTGCCCACTCACTCAACTTGCCTAAATCGCCTTGAAGCCTCTTTGCATCCTCCTCACAACTCACAATCCCACCTAGTTTCGTGTCGTCAGCAAACTTGGAAATATTACATTTGGTTCCCTCATCCAAATCATTGTGAATAGCTGGGGCCCAAGCACTGATCCCTGCGGTACCCCACTAGTCAGCGCCGGCCACCCCGAAAAAGACCCATTTAGTCCTACTCTCTGTTTCCTGTCTGTTAACCAATTTTCAATCCATGCCAGTATATTACTGCTAGTCACATGTGCTTTAATTTTGCACACTAACCTCTTATGTGGGACTTGATCAAAAGCCTTCTGAAAATCCAAATACACCACATCCACTGGTTCTCCCTTATCTATTCTACCAGTTACATCCTCAAAAAACTCCAGTAGGTTTGTCAAACACGGTTTCCCTTTCATAAATCCATGTTGACTTTGTCTAATCCCACTGATATTTTCTAAGCGTCCTGTTATCACATCCTTTATAATAGGCTCTATCATTTTCCCTACTACTGATGTTAGGCTAACCAGTCTGTAGTTCGTGTTTTCTCTCTCCCTCCTTTTTTAAATAGTGGGGTTACATTTGCCACCCTTCAATCTGCAGGAACTGTTCCATAATCTATAGAATTTTGGAAGGTGACAACCAATGCATCCACTATTTCCATGGCTACCTCTTTTAGTACTCTGGGATGCAGATTATCAGGCCCTGGGGATTTATCGGCTTTCAGTCCTATTAATTTCTCCAGCACTATTATTTTACTAATACTAATTTCCTTTAATTCCTCCTTCTCGCTAGATCCTTGGTTCCCTAGCATTTCTGGGAAGTTATTTGTGTCTTCTTCCGTGAAGACAGAACTAAAGTATTTATTTAATTGCTCTGCCATTTCCTTGTTCCCTGTTATAAATTCTCCCGTTTCTAACTGTAAGGGACTTACATTTGTCTTCACTAATGTTTTTCTTTTTACATACTTGTAGAAGCTTTTACAGTCCGCTTTTATGTTCCTTGCAAGTTTACTCTCATACTCTGTTTTTCCCCTCTTAATCAATCCTTTTTTGCTGAATTCTAAACTGCTCCCAATCCTTAGGCTTGCTACTTTTTCTGGCAACTTTATATGACTCCTCTTTGGATCTAATACTATCCTTAATTTTTTTTGTTAGCCATGGTTGGGCTGCTTTTCCTTTTGTGTTTTTGCACCAGAAAGGAATGTATAACTGTTGCAATTCATGCATTCGTTCCTTAAATGTTAGCCATTGCCTATCCACCGTCATGCCTTTTAATGAAGCTCCCCAATCTATCATAGCCAACTCACTCCTCATACCTTCGTAGTTTCCTTTGTTTAGATTTAGGACCCTAGTTTCGGATTGGACTACTTCATTTTCCATCTTAATGAACAATTCTATCATGTTATGGTCACTCTTCCCTAAATGGCCCAGTACAGTAAGATTATTAATTAACCCCTTCTCATTGCACAACACCCAATCTAGGATAGCCTGTTCCCTAGTTGGCTCCTCAAAGTACTGGTCTAAAAAACACCATCTCGTACACACTCCAGGAATTCATCCTCCACAGTATTATTGCTAATTTGGTTTGGCCATTCTGTATGTAGATTAAAGTCTCCCATGATTACTGTAGTACCCTTGTTACATGCATCTCTAATTTCCAGTTTGATGCCTCCCCGTTTGGAGGCCTATAGATAACTCCCACCAATGTTTTCTGCCCCATGGTGCTTCTTAACTCCACCCAGACTGATTCTACATCTTGATTTTCTGAGCCAATATCCTTTCTCACTATTGCTCTGATCTCATCTTTTACTAACAACGCCACCGCACCTCCTTTTCCTTTTTGCCTGTCCTTCCTAAATAGCGAATATCCTTGGATATTCGGCTCCCAGCCTTGGTCACACTGCAGCCATGTCTTCATAATTGCAATTATATCGTATCCGTTTACATCTATTTTTGCTGTTAATTCGTCTACTTTATTACGAATGCTTCGTGCCTTTAGATTTGTCTTAGACATCTTAACATTTTTTGTATTATGACCCTATTTGTCTTATTGTAGCGGTACCACCGAGTGTCCCTTACTCATTATACATAATTCCCTTTAACTTTAACTATGTTTATATACAGTTTGCATGTACGGGGCGTTGCCCCTTTAAGAACGCAACCTAATGCAATGACGTCATGTCGCGCATCACGTGACTCACCCAAACGCAGGCCAACGCGATGAAGTCACGCCGCGCATCACGTGACTCACCTAAACGCAAGCCGGCCCAGCTCGGCCTCCCGCTTCCGTGACAATCGCCGGCCCAGCTCGGCCTCCCGCTCCTATGGCAATCGCCGGCTCAGCTCGGCCTCCCGCTCCCGCGACTTCGGCCGTAACAGCCGGCTGAAGTGCCGGGAGAACGTGATGACGTCATCGCGCCATTCAAGTGACTGCCCAAGCGCGGGAAAACGCAATGACGTCATCACGCAATCCACGGGACTGCCGAGTCAGTCCTCGTGGCGTCCCCGCTGGGGAAAGACCTGTTCCACGACTCTCCTGCGTCGTTCTACGTTTTTGCTGTACTTCATCTAATTCAACATTAAAATCCTGTTTGTTGTTCTTCCGAGTCACGCTCCGTCATTTGTTAGGAATACGCCTATTCCTACATTGGTGACCCAACGACGTGAGGACGGGAATTCATCGAAACCTACCATTGGTGACCACGTTTGCCGTGAATGTTTTTCACGGACGAAGCGCACAGCCTGAACCCCGTCTCTGTGAGCGGTTTCACAGAAGAAGAGCACGACGAACAACAACCGACGAACACTAATTCCTACAATTGCTGACCCCGTCTTTGCGAACGTATTCGCAAAGGAAGCGCAGCCTGGAGGTGATCCCATTTTTCACGAACGTAACGCAGCCGGACCCCGATTTTTGTGAACGATTTTCACAAAAGAAGCACGCCATGGAAGCATCAGCCATTTCGCTGTCGCTACCGCAATTCAGGGAGCAGCAACCGCCCTCGTGCTTTCTTCAGGTAGAAGCCCCGTTCGCCAAGAACGTCGATGCGGCGCAGACCAACGAGGTCTCCGTATTCGTCAGCTCTACCGCCTTACAGATCGTCCGCCTCCACGACATCTCCCAACGCAACAGCAAGTATACATCCCTCCAAGCGCGGGTTCCGCAGGTTTTCGGGCCCACAAGATCGGAGCGTGCCCCCGCGGAGATGCCATGAGGACTCACTCCTCGCAAACCACGATGACTCGCTCCTCACGAACCACGAGGACGCACCCCTCGCGAACCACGAGGACCCAGCCCTCGCAAACCACGAGGACCCATCCCTCGCAAACCACGGGGACCCATCCCTCGCAAACCACGAGGACCCATCCCTCGTGAAACACAAAGACTCATTCCCCGCCAACGACGCACCAGCCCGTCAGCCTGCTGGCTGTGTTTTCTACCACGCTTTTTGGCGCGAAAGCGAAGCATTGCCGCCCTCCCGGCAGTTTTCCCCCTAAATCAACAACAACAACTAGAAGCGTTGCCACCCTCTCTACAGAGTTCCCCTCAACAAGCGCGAACCTCTACTGACGCTGCAAACATCGACGACGGGTCCAACGGGCATCCCGCGGCCGCGATCGGCCACGCGAAAGTTGCTGTCATCACCGATCACTGATCAACGCAGCAACAGTTCACTCTCTTTTGTGTTACCGTCGTAGCACTACGGCACGCACTGTTCCGTGCGTTCCAGACTGCCGAAGAGTTCGCTCACCTGTCGGCGAGTTCACCGACCTCGCCCGCCAAGTCCTCCTGGATCGCCCGTTTGGCGTTTCTGCAGATTCCGTCAGACTGGGGACTTTTTCCAACAACAACAGAGCCATGGTCCGCGTCTGCCCAACTTGCCCGTCACTATGACGCGGCCTGCTGTTTTGCCCCGGCGCCCACTTTGAACCACGGGCTACAGAGGTCACGCGTCTCCACGGTCCTTCGCATGGCTGAATACGTTTTATTCGCCATAACACCGCGGTCCTTCGCACGGTTGGATATGTATTATTCGCCACGACGCATGAAAGGATCCACTCACGACCAGCACCTTTCGACCTCGCCCGCCAAGTCCAGACAGCACGACCGCCGAGACCACCGACCACCCATCGTCGTTGCAGCACACCAGTTACGATCGTCAGCCTGACCACCAGCCACCCAACAGTCTCAAGACTGCAGGAGTCGTTCGGACAGGCTCGTCAGACTACCTCACCTTTTGTTGTTCATTAAAGCGAATTCTGGGGGGGGCGCATGTAGCGGTACCACCGAGTGTCCCTTACTCATTATACATAATTCCCTTTAACTATGTTCATATACAGTTTGCATGTGCGGGGCGTTGCCCCTTTAAGAACGCGACCTAACGCCATGACGTCACGTCGCGTATCACGTGACTCACCCAAACGCGGGCTAACGCGATGATGTCACGTATCACGTGACTCACCTAAACGCGAGCCGGCCCAGCTCGGCCTCCCGCGACAATCGCCGGCCTACCGCTCCTGCGGCAATCGCCGGCTCAGCTCGGCCTCCCGCTCCCGCGACTTCGGCCGCAACGGCCGGCTGCAGTGCCGGGAGAACGCGATGACATTAAAATCCTGTTTGTTGTTTTTCCGAGTCAAGCTTCGTTATTTGTTAGGAATACGCCTATTCCTACATTATTACCATTTTTTCTTACCCAGACCCTATTTGTTTGTGCACTCTTGTTAGTACGCTCTGTCCCTTCCCGACACAATCGGGTTATCCTTATCGCAATCACTTTCCTGCACTACTTACTTGTCTTTTCTCTTTAGCATTCAAGATTTCTCACTACCGGGAACCTGGATGGTGTAAGCTATAACCTCCTCCAGCTGTACAAAACCTCCGGGAGCTCTGCGTTCCTTCAATTTTGGCTGCTTGCGCATTGCCGATTTCCTTCGCCCCAACATTGGCAGCCGTGCCTTCAGCTGCCTGGGCCCTACACTCTGGAATTCCCTCCCTAAACCTCTCCGCCTCTCTCTCCCCCTTCAAGATGTTCCTTAAAACCTACCTCCACCTGTACTTTTTAAAAATTTGTTTATGGGATATGGGCGTCGCTGGTAAGGCCAGCATTTATTGCCCATCCCCAATTGCCCTCGAGAAGGCGGTGATGAGCCACCTTCTTGAACCACTGCAGTCCGTGTGAAGGTACTCCCACAGTGCTGTTAGGTAGGGAGTTCAAGGATTTTGACCCAGGGACGATTAAGGATCGGCAAAATACTTCTAAGTCAGGATGGTGTGTCACTTGGGAGGGGAACTTGGAGGTGGTGGTGTTCCCATGCGCATACTTGCCCTTGTGGAGGAAGAAGTCACGGGTTTGGGAGGTGCTGCCGAAGAAGCCTTGGCGAGTTACTGCAGTGTATCTTGTAGATGGTACACACTGCAGCCATGGTACGCCGGTGGTGGAAGGAGTGAATGTTTAAGGTGGTGGATGGGGTGCCAATCAAGCGGGCTGCTTTGTCCTGGATGGTGTCGAGCTTCTTGACTGTTGTTGGAGCTGCACTCATCCAGGCAAGTGGAGACTATTCCATCACACTCCTTATTTGTGCCTTGTAGATGGTGGAAAGGCTTTGGGGAGTCAGGAGGTGTGACACTCGCTGCAGAATACCTAGCCTCTGACCTGCTCTTGTTGCCACAGTATTTATGTGGCTGGTCCAGTTAAGTTTCTGGTCAATGGTGACCCCCAGGATGTTGATGCTGGGGGATTCGGCGATAATAATGCCATTGAATGTCAAGGGGAGGTGGTTAGACTCTCACTTGTTGGAGATAGTCATTGCCTGGCACTTCTGTGGCAAAATGTTACCTGCCACTTATCAGCCCAAGCCTGAACGTTGTCCAAGTCTTGTTGCATGCAGGCATGGACTGCTTCATTATCTGAGGAGTTGTTAATGCCACTGAACACTGTGCAGTCATCAGCGAACATCCCCATTTCTGACTTTATGTTGGAGGGAAGTTCATTGATGAAGCAGCTGAAGATGGTTGGGCCTAGGACACTGCCCTGAGGAACTCCTGCAGCGATGTCCTGGGGCTGTGATGATTGACCTTCAACCACCATAACCATCTTCCTTTGTGCTAGGTATGTCTCCAGCCAGTGGAGCGTTTCCCCCGATTCCCATTGACTTCAGTTTTACTAGGGCTTCTTGATGCCAGACTCGGTCAAATGCTGCCTTGATGTCAAGGGCAGTCACTCTCACCTTACCTCTGGAATTCAGCTCTTTTGTCCATGTTTGGTTTGGACCAAGGCTGTAATGAGGTCAGGTGCCGAGCGGTCTTGGCGAAACCCAAACTGGGCATCAGTGAGCAGGTTATTGGTGAGTAAGTGCCACTTGATAGCACTGTCGATGACACCTTCCATCACTTTGCTGATAATTGAGAGTAGACTGATGGGACAGTAATTGGCCGGGTTGAATTTGTCCTGCTTTTTGTGAACAGGACATACCTGGGCAATTTTCCACATTGTCGGATAGATGCCAGTGTTGTAGCTATACTGGAACAGCTTGGCTAGAGGCACAAGGCTTCAGCACGATAGCCGGGATGTTGTCGGGGCCCACAGCCTTTGCTGTATCCAGTGTGCTCAGCCGTTTCCAATAGCTCATGTGGCTTGGTGTCAAAGTTTATTTGATAACACTCCTGTGAAGCGCCATGGGATGTTTTACTATGCTAAAGGCGCAATATAAATGCATATTGTTGTTGTGCCATGTTTGCCTCCGGGGATATGAAGGCTGCCTAATTTACATTACAGCACTGCCTCCAGAGCAATACAAAAAGGAAAAGGTTAACCATAAATTAAATGGATTTTTAAAAAGGGGGGGGGTCTCGATAGTGTGAGGGTAAGGCTCCCTCTTCAAGGAAGCTATTACTATTGGCCCAGAACTTGGTGTCGGGGGCTTGCCACGCGTGCAAGCCCCCGATGTGCACTTACCCGGCGCGCCGACATCTGAAACCTGGCCCGCAGTGGATTTCCTGTCAGTGGCCCGGTTCTGATGCCGGCGCGCTATGCTAACCTGACCCAGCGGCGTAGTTAGTGCGATGTGCCGGCTGGGATCAGGTGAGCACTGTTCAGCCAATCAGGGGAGGGGAAACTTCATTCATAAGTTTGAGAGTAAGAACTGTCAAACTCATGAGAAGTACTGCACCCCAAAACACTACTTAAACTTTAAATAAAATTAAAAAAAACATCCCAATCATTAAATTAAGTATAAATAAGTTTTTTTTAAAAATTTGAACAATAATTTTTTTTTTGAAAAAAATCAATTTTTAATAAAAAGGGTCTAAAACTAAACTTACCTTATTGTAGATTCTTTAAAATAATAAATCCGTGGGAAAAAAATTCTAAATTGCACTAAAACACCACTTACCTGTAAAAATAAATACTTACGTGTGCTTTTTACAAGCGTAAAGACCGGAGGCCTTTACACATGCGCAAATCCCCCAAAACAGAGGAAATCCAAGACGCACGCGCTGCCCCCTACAGCGCACGCGCTAGCCTCTTCACCTCTTGGGTTAGAGGAGAGGAAATGCCGGTTTTCAGCGCATGCGCTGTGCATGCTGAAAACCGGCATTTCCTCCGGCCAGACGCGTGAGTACCCCTTCCGTACTCACGCGTTTGGGGAGGAATTACTGCCCCAATAATTTAGAGGCGGAGCACCCCCTTTACTTCCCATCCCCCACCACACACATACTCACAATCAAGTCTCAATTTTCTCCTTTCTTTAACTCTCCCCAGGTCATGTTCCATTTACCAGCTGATACACTGCTTACAGACTGCTCTTCAGTCACGCACACTAGAGGTTATAATTTTACCAAGAAAGTCAGCATGAATGTTGAACAGGAAATTCACAAAGTCACGCTTTTGTGTGACTTTCACCCATGGGTATGCAACAGCAGCCCTGAAAGACCCATCTTTAATTTTCCCTCCTTAGCAGTGAGAAAGCAACCATCTTCTGTTCTCCTGCCTCATCCAGGTGGCTTGGCCAAGATCACAACCTGCCTTTACAGGGAAGCAGTGCCTGCAAACTTGCATCTAACTGTTCAGTGCATTGTAACATCAATTTACTGTGATGTGCATTTACAATACCAGCACCAATCATAGAAAGATTCACTACTTTCTGTAACTGGTAGGTTACTTCGAATGAGAAAGGACCTTTGCTTCTTGAAAAGGTAATTGCTCTCACGTTGAATGGCATCCACACAGGAAACTGACTCCTACACCTGCAGGAATATGGGTCCAAAACTGGAGACCATGGAGGTGTGCGAATACAGTCCAAGGTGACTCCCTCCCCCTTTCCCTCCTTGTTTGGGGGCGGGGAGGGGGGTGCACCTGGCCTCCACTAGGAACATTACACAGCAACACAGTAGATTGGAACTTACGTGAGGGAGAACGTATGTACCACCTTTCTGCGATGCTTCCCAACACACTGGACTATTGCCCTGTGGTATATCATTTTATAAATCTCTTCATTTTAACAATCATTCTTTTTGATTTGTCAATGACTAAGTCTCTTCTGACATAAAAACTAGTGCCATTAAGCTTCCATGCATCAGCTTCTGTATGTATTTCTTCCCTGCTAATTCCTGTATTTATTTTCTCCCTGCTAATTAAGTGCACCAGCTGCTCTTTAAATGCACCCTTCCATCAGCAAGGTCAGGCTAGACATTTTCCTGTTTACATGCATTATTCTGAGGAAAAACTTCTTTGATTAAGTCCCACCAGCATTGCACGAGTTGTTCCTGGCTTTCAGGAAAAATTGTTAAAGGGTTTGGTATTTACAGTTAGTGTTTCGCATACTTATCACGTACTAGTGGGAACGGTAACGTAGTGGTAATGTCACTGGGTTGGTAATCCAAAAACCTGGACTAATGATCCAGAGACGCGAGTTCAAATCCCACCACGGCAGCTAGGGAATCTAAAGTCAGTAAATAAATCTGAAATAATTACTAGTATTTGTTGTATCCGTGTATTAATGGAGACACGGAATGCAGGAGTTGGTTTAACAGGTGTTTACTGAACAAAGTCTGGAGGTGAACTAAAAGATACAAGACACTATACAGGCTTATATACCCGAGTGGTCACTACCGGTATTACAGTACACAGGGGCTCTTAAAGGTACATACACTACAGTATCAGTAATGGTAACCATGAAACTATCGGATTGTCGTAAAAACCGGGGGAGGGGGGAAAGAGAGAGAGAGAGAGAGAGAGGGGGAGAGAGAGAGAATAAACCGGGGGGGGGGGGGGAGGGAGGAGGAGAGAGACTAATGTCCTTTAGGGAAGGAAATCAGCCGTCCTTACCTGGTCTGGCCTATATGTGACTCCAGACCCACAGCAATGTGGTTGACTCTTAACTGCCCTCCGAAATGTAACAAACCGCTACGACAAAGAATAAAACCGGACGGACCACCCAGCATCGACCTCGGCACCAGCTACGGACATGGCAACGGCACACCCAGCCCAGTCGACCCTGCAAAGTCCTCATCAACATCTGGGAGCTGTCCCACAGACTAGTCAAGCAATAGCCTGACATAGTCAGTCATACTCACAGAATTCCTCCACCACCGGCGCAACGTGGCTGCAATGTGTACCATCTACAACATGCACTCGCCAAGGCTTCTTCGGCAGCACCTCCCAAACCCGCAACCTCTATCACCTAGAAGAACAAGGGCAGCAGGCGCATGGGAACACCATCACCTCCAAGTCACACACCATCCTGACTTAGAAGTATATCGCCGATCCTTCAACATCGCTGGATCAAAATCCTGGAACTCCCTCCCTAACAGCACTGTGGGAGTACCTTCACCACACGGACTGCAGCAGTTCAAGGCGGTGGCTCACCACCACCATCTCAAGGGCAACTTGGGATGGGCAATAAATGCTGCCCTTGCCCATAAATGAATTTTTTAAAAATTACCCCCCCAGTCTTCGCGAGGGAATCACCGGACAGTGCTCAAGCGCGGAACCCCTGTCTACCGCAAGAACCCTGGAAAAAAAAGTACTGAGTGGGAACTAATAAAATACATTTATGGAAGGACAGTACACAATAGGTTTCATGTTAACGCAGCTGCATTGCTTTCTCAGGCAGTTTTTAACTATTAGATATAAATTATAAGAAGGTAGGCCTGAGAAAAAGCCATTTATCTCATTCCATTCTTTTGCTCCTTAGTATGATCTCCTCCTTTGGCACCAAGCCTGTAACTCTTGGGGACTCTAAGGGGAATGCCCACAAGCCCCTTTGTATCGTTATATGTAGTAAAAAATCCTGATAAAGTCGGAGATGAGAGAAGGCTTTCGATAGCTGAAAGATGCAAAGAAAATTCAGTATTTCTTCATGTAGGGAGGATTAGAATAAACAAAGCTGTACAAACTTTCCTTGAATTTACAGGCAGAGATGAACCACAAAGCAGGTGTATTGACAGGAAATATTGCAGATTTAATGATACAACGGCAACCCACTTATAAGTTGAAGCAGTTCAAAGAACAGTGTTAAACCTCTCCGCCTCTCTAACCTCCTTTAAGACACTTCTTAAAACCTACCTCTTTGACCAAGCTTTTGGTCATCTGCCCCATTATCCACTTATGTGGCTCGGTGTCAAATTTTGTTTGATAGCGCTCCTGTGAAGCGCCTTGGGACATTTTTCTATTGTTAAAGGCGCTATATAAATGCAAGTAGTTGTTGTTGTTGGTAAGAGACTAGGAAAGTAGCAGAACTGATATTAACAGCAGCACACAAATAATGACACCACTCTTGACAGCTTGACCAGAAAACAGCCACTTCTCCAAGAGGCTAAACTTTTATTGTCTGGACTTAACTATACCAACAAAATTATGTGAAATATGTAACTATTCTGCATTTTGTTATAGTCCTCTCACGCCAATGTCACTCTCAAATGAAGAGGACCAGTCAAGATCACAAATCATTATGTGGAGACATACCAGGGATAGCCTATCTTCTGCCACTCAGCATCAATCAGCTACGTCACCAAACAACCTTCCTGCCTTAAAAAAAAAATCTATGTCCATACTGATGGATGAAACACAGTAATATCAGTTACACCATGCATTGACTCCTGCAAGATATTCCAGTCTAAACACAACGAGAAATTGGACTGTGCAGCACCCATTTGTTAGGCGCTGCGCAGCCACCTAACACTCAAAAATGGGGTCCGAGATCTTTCCAACGGGAAGTGTGCAGGACGCCATCTTGGTAAACGGGTTTGTGTGCGGACCGAACAACCGCCGGCAGCATGCAGAGTGGGCAGATTATGACGTCAATCAGTGTGCAACTTTGATTTGATGCCATCGCTGCCATTTTCAAACGCCACAATCCAGCCTTAACCTCGCACAGCTGAACACGACGTTAAACAGAATGAAGGACCCATCATCAGTGCTATTTAAAGGGGTCAGGCTAGTTGCTGGACTATTTCTTCTGGCTGCTGGTGCAATTGTACATGTTTTTGGAGCTTTCCTGCACTTGGCTAAAATGTGAATATTCTATAAGGAGTGGTCTGGCTGGTGTTGAAGTACTTTTCTGTTCATTTAAAAGCTTGTGCTGAAAGAAGTTGCTTCCAGACATGGGTGGCCTGGTCCAGCTTCCTCTGGGAATTGAGCATTACCAGGAGAAATTAAGAGAGCACGCAAAGCAGGACAAGCTCCTAGAAGAGGGAAGAGAAGGAGGGAGGGAGAAGGGCTCTCAGCAAGAGGCCATATCCACCGAGGGTCTTTGGGGAGCAATTCCTTTACCTAAACTTCAGCGACACTGGAGACGTCTTTGCTTCACGAAAGAGCTCATGACTGAAATCCTGAGTGGGAGGGTAAGCTGTGAGGAGGATGTCGTGAAACTCCAGTACGATTTGGACAGATTGGGTGATTGGGCAGAAACATGGCAAATGCACTATAATGTGGATAAATGTGAGGTTATCCACTTTGGTGGCAAAAACAGGAAGGCAGATTATTTGAATGGCAATAGATTGGGAGAAGGGGAAGTGCAGAGAGACCTAGGTGTAGGTGCAATTGAACACACATTGCCTTGCATGCACCTCATACAAACTCGGCCATTTTCATGAACTGAACGGGATTCCACTCCCTCAATGTGCAGCTGGTGTACGACCACAGGCAGCGCATCATGCAGGTGCGTGCCCGTTATTTTGGCAGCAGTCATCATTCTTTCATTCTGTGGAAGTCCTCTGTGCCACCCGTATTTGACCTACCATGGCAAGTCAAAGGCTGGCTACTCGTCGACAAGGGTTATCCACTCATGACATGGGTCATGACTCCGGTCTGAAACCCAGGCACACATGCACAGCAGTTCTACGATGAGAGCTATGCTGCCACAAAGAACTTTATAGAGCACACCATCGTCCTCAAGCAATGCTTCCACTGCCTGTACCACTATGGAGGAGTCCTGCAGTACTCAGCTGAGTGGATATCATCAAGATTTGTGGAAGAAAGCAGAAAGTTGCACAACCTGGCCATTATGAGGGAACAGCCCTTGTCACCACCGATCAGGCGAGAAGCTGAGGAGCAGGAGCATGAAGAGGAGGAACAGGAGGAGGAAGTGGATAAGGAAGAGGAAGTGCAACAGGAAGTGGAGGGACACGAAAAGGAAGGGAGGCTACAACGTAGACAGCCACTTTCTGTCCGGGCTCTACGTGATCAAATAATTCATTAGCGATACCAGTAACCTCAGCCACACCGCCCCATTCACCAACATTCCTTACCTTTCTTCTATCACTAACCTTCACATTGTCCTCTTTCCGACAACACAAAATAAAAACCACCTGAAAATGCATATTCTAATCCAATTTTATGAATTCAATCATTATATAATGCATACAAATATAAACTAATCACCCTCAATGCCTCTCGCTCGTGTGCTTTTTCCTCTCCAAGTGCTCCTACGAGGTGCTTCCCCAGTGGCTGCAGCATGGGTGGTGGAAAGCTGCTGACCTTATATTGAGGAGACTGCAGATGGCCTTGGAGGGCGACCAATAGCAGCTCTGGGCCTAGAGAGCCCAGCTTAAGACTGCACCATCTCAGCCTGGGCTGCAGCAGTCTTGGCTGGCTGGCTAACAGGCAACAGCAAGGGCACTGGCGGAGTGGCAGGGTTGGGAGCAGGATTGCTGTCATCCTGAGAGGGGGCAGCAGGTTCACTGCCAACACAAAAGCAAAATACTGCAGATGCTGGAAATCTGAAATAAAAAGAGAAAATGCTGGAAATACTCAGCAGGTCAGGCAGCATCTGTGGAGAGAGAAACAGAGTTAACGTTTTAGGTCGATGACCCTTCATCAGTTCTGACGCAGGTTCACTGCCAATCCTACTGATCTGCTGGAGAACAGATTGATGGGCTGCTGTGATGCCCTGCAAGCCCCTTTAACAGTGGCATCCAGAGCCATGATGGCAGCAGTCTGAGCTTCCACTGCAGCACTCAGACCTATGATGGAAGCTGTTTGTGCTGCAATGCAAGTTGTGACATCGGCTATCAGACGCTGCATCATGGAGGGTTCCACAGAAGGTGACCACCCGTTCCATGTTGGAAAGGATGGGCTCCAAGCTCTGCACAAAGCCCTGTGCCAAGTTGGTGCTAGACTCCTCCATGCTCCTTGACATTGTGTGCAGGCTTTCAAGTGCACAAAGCATTTGGCCATGTACGCCCATCAGCCTTCTTCTGTAGTCTGGCTCATCAAAGTCCTCATCTGACTCCTCTGCAGCAGAACTAGTGTGCATACCGCGATCCCCATGCTCATTTCCGGGGTGTGGTAAACCACGTTCACTATCGTATCACTGTTAGTAGTTAGCACTGTTCACCACTGTTCGTTATAACTGTATCACTGACCACTATTGTATCACGGTACGAGGTCGCCTCTTGCCACACTGCTATACCTGGGATGACCACTGCCGACTCCGCCTTGGCTCCACCCACCAGGCCAGGTATAAAGGTGAGCGACTGGCTGGTATTCCTCCTGCTTGGATCGGATCACCCACGAGAGTGGGCTCTGTTATTTAGTCAATAAAAACCTTTAGTCACCTTCGTAACTCTTCGCCTTTTATTGGAGGAATTGATAGGTATATCAATTTTATTGACTAAATTTAATGATGTCCGACAACGAGTCACAACCGGCGGAGGAGCCACCAGCGCAGCTCCCAGGAGCACAGCCACACCAGCCAGCTTGGCTGCGAGCCCTCAGACCGCCGTACCTGGACCTGAACCCACGAGCAGCAAACTCAGCCGCAGACTTTAAACACTGGCTGGTCTGCTTCGAATCATACCTGAGAGAATCCAGCGTCCCTCAGGCATCCAAACTAAGTGTCCTGCAGGCACAACTGAGCCCGAGAGTATACACTCTCATCGAGGACATGACTACCTACGAGACCGCCATCAACCTGCTGAAACAGAAGTACCGGACCCCGGTAAACTACATGTACGCTAGGCACCTCCTAAGATCACGGCCGCAACAGCCAGGAGAATCAGTAGCCGAATTCTCACAGGCGCTATATGCACTCGCCAGGAACTGTGAGTTTAAATCGGTGTCGGCAGCCGAAAATACTGAAGATAATATCCGCGACGCATTCCTGAAAGGCCTACGGTCCGAGTACTCACGGCAAAGACTGCTGGAAGCTAAAGACCTCAGCATGGAAAAAGCTGAAGCCCTCGCTATCTCCCTGGAAGTGGCCCACCAAGATCAGGAAGCATTCACCAGGTACTGCTCGCGACCCTGGGACTCGGGCCCGACCCCTACCACAGCACCCTTCCCAGCGCCGCCCCCGGGACCTACCTCTGCGTCGGCGTCCCGGACCCGACCGGCCCCGCCACCCCCGGCACCGGCCCCGACATCGGGCATCCGCGATCGGGCCGCCGGCTGTTTTTTTTGTAGCCAGGAGAAGCACCCGAGGTCGCGCTGCCCAGCCAAGAACTCCATATGTAAAACCTGCCTGAAGAAAGGCCACTTCTCCAAGGCCTGCAGGAGCGGATCCTCAGAGGCCAGCAGTGCCGCATGCGAACTATGGGGGCGGCCATCTTCGTTTAGGGCAACTGAGGCCAGCATCCCCACACATGAGTCATGGGGGCGGCCATCTTTGTTTAGGGCACCTGAGGCCAGCATCCCCACACATGAGTCATGGGGGCGGCCATCTTTGTTTAGGGCAACTGAGGCCAGCATCCCCACACATGAGTCATGGGGGCGGCCATCTTTGATTAAGGCAACCGACCCCAATAGTGCCTCATGGGGCCCTACCTCGTGGGAGACGCCATTTTACTCACCACGCCCGACCGCCTCGCCCGCAGATGACAACGACTCGCTCAGCTACACACTAGCTTCCGTCACCCTGGACCAAGCCCGCCCGCACCATCTGTCCAAGTCGATGATGGACATCAAAGTGAACGGCCACGCCACGACCTGCCTGTTCGACAGCGGAAGCACGGAGAGCTTCATCCACCCAGACACGGTGAGCCACTACTCCCTCTCTGTCCTACCAACGCGCAGCCGAATCTCGATGGCATCGAGGTCCCACGCCACGGACATCAGCGGCTACTGTGTCGTGACCCTGTCGGTTAAGGGCACGGAGTATAAAAACTTTAAACTCCTCGTCCTCCCCCATCTCTGCGCTGCCGTCCTACTAGGGCTGGACTTCCAATCCCACCTCCAAAGCGTAACCCTAGCATACGGTGGACCCCTCCCCCCACTCACAGTCAACAACCAGCAAACGTTAAACCGCCCACCGCGTAACACCTGCAGCCTCTCCACCCTCAAGGTCCCGCCACCCTCTCTGTTTGCTAACCTTACCCCTGACTGCAAACCCGTCGCTACCAAAAGCAGGCGGTATAGCGCCGGGGACAGAGCCTTCATTAGCTCTGAGGTGCGGCGCCTCCTGAAAGAGGGCATTATCGAGGGGAGCAGCAGCCCCTGGCGTGCCCAGGTCGTAGTCGTAAAGACCGGCGATAAAAACCGCCTGGTCATCGACTACAGCCAGACCATAAACAGATATACCCAGCTGGACGCATACCCCCTCCCCCGCATATCTGACATGGTCAATCAGATTGCACAGTATAAAGTATTCTCGACCATCGACCTGAAGTCGGCCTACCACCAACTCCCTATCCACCCTGAGGACCGCCAGTATACCGCCTTCGAGGCGAATGGGCGCCTATACCACTTCCTTAGGGTCCCCTTCGGTGTCACTAATGGGGTCTCGGTCTTCCAAAGGGAGATGGACCAGATGGTTGACCAGAACGAACTGCAGGCTACATTCCCCTACCTAGATAACGTCACTATCTGCGGCCGCGACCGGCAGGAACATGACGCGAATCTGGAGAAATTCCTCCGTACGGCCCAACGGCTGAACCTCACCTACAATAAGGAGAAATGCGTGTTTAACACCACGCGCCTTGCCATCCTCGGCTGCGTAGTGGAGAACGGAATCATCGGCCCCGACCCAGAAAGAATGCGCCCCCTCATGGAGCTACCCCTCCCCCACTGCCCTAAAGCACTTAGGAGAACCCTGGGGCTTTTCGCCTACTATGCCCAATGGGTACCCAATTACGCGGACAAAGCCAGACCCCTCCTGAAAGCCACTTCCTTCCCCCTCACGGAGGAGGCGTGCGCGGCCTTCTCCCTCATTAAGGGAGACATAGCCAAGGCCACGATGCACGCAGTGGACGAGTCCATCCCCTTTCAGGTGGAGAGCGACGCATCCGACTTCGCCTTAGCCGCCACCCTAAACCAGGAGGGGAGGCCAGTGGCCTTCTTCTCAAGGACCCTACAGGGCCCCGAGATCCGACATTCGTCGGTCGAGAAAGAGGCCCAGGCGATCGTGGAGGCAGTACGGCGCTGGAGGCACTACCTGGCAGGCAAACGATTTACCCTCCTCACCGACCAGCGTTCGGTGGCTTTCATGTTTAATAACAAGCTGAAGGGCAAAATCAAGAATGACAAGATTTTGAGATGGAGAATCGAGCTCTCCACCTACGATTATGAGATCTTGTACCGGCCAGGCAAGCTGAACGAATCCCCTGATGCCCTTTCACGAATGACATGCGCCAGCGCGCATAGCGATAGGCTTCAGACCCTCCACGACCAGCTCTGCCACCCCGGAGTCACCAGACTCTACCATTTCATTAAGGCCCGCAACCTGACCTACTCCATCGAGGAGGTCAGGACCATGACCAGGAACTGCCAGACCTGTGCGGAGTGCAAACCGCACTTCTATAGGCCGGACCGAGCAAGCCTGATCAAGGCCACCCGCCCCTTCGAGCGCCTGAGCATCGACTTTAAGGGGCCCCTCCCGTCCTCTGACCGTAATGTGTACTTCCTCAACATCGTTGATGAATACTCCCGTTTCCCCTTTGCCTTCCCCTGCCCCGACATGACCAGTAGCACGGTCATTAAGTGCCTGAATGCCCTCTTCGCCTTGTTCGGGTTCCCGAACTATATACACAGCGACCGGGGCTCCTCCTTCATGAGCGAGGAACTCCGGCAATTCCTCCTAGAGAGAGGTATTGCAGCAAGCAGGACCACCAGCTACAACCCCAGAGGTAACGGTCAGGTGGAAAGAGAGAACGCGACGGTATGGAAGGCCGTCCTCTTAGCCTTAAAGTCTAAGGGCCTCCCAACCTCCCGCTGGCAAGAAGTCCTCCCGACAGCGCTGCACTCCATCCGGTCATTACTTTGCACGGCCACTAACACCACCCCCCATGAACGAATGTTCGTTTTCCCCAGGAAGTCGACTACGGGAACCACTCTACCAACCTGGCTGACCGCCCCGGGGCCGGTCTGGCTGCGGAAACACGTGAGGACCCATAAAACGGACCCCCTGGTCGAGAGGGTGAACCTCCTGCACGCCAACCCCCAGTACGCCTACGTGGCGTACCCAGACGGGCGGGAGGACACTGTCTCCCTACGAGACCTCGCACCCTCAGCCGATCCGGAAACACCGCCACCAACCCCCCCAACCTCAGTCCAGGTAGACGGCATGCCGGAACCCCACGAGCCCTCGCCGACCACGCAAACACCAGCATCAACACCGGATAAGGCACCAGCACCGGATAAGGCAACACCACCGCTGCGGCGATCGGAGAGGCTTACGAAGCCTCCGGACAGACTGACCTACCAGAATTGGTAGTACACTTCACCCCGCCGGACTTAATTCTAAACAAGGGGTGAATGTGGTAAACCACGTTCACTATCGTATCACTGTTAGTAGTTAGCACTGTTCACCACTGTTCGTTATAACTGTATCACTGACCACTATTGTATCACGGTACGAGGTCGCCTCTTGCCACACTGCTATACCTGGGATGACCACTGCCGACTCCGCCTTGGCTCCACCCACCAGGCCAGGTATAAAGGTGAGCGACTGGCTGGTATTCCTCCTGCTTGGATCGGATCACCCACGAGAGTGGGCTCTGTTATTTAGTCAATAAAAACCTTTAGTCACCTTCGTAACTCTTCGCCTTTTATTGGAGGAATTGATAGGTATATCACGGGGGTTCGTCAATTTAACCCCCAATGTATAAAATGAGTCAAGGAAAATTTCTAAATCACCAAAATGGAAATTAATAGGCAGGGAATTATCCTCGCTTCCATACATATAGTGAAAGGGGTCTAATAACAGTTCTATTAATTCTGACCTAGTTTCCCTTCCCTTTTTGTTGGGAAATGTCTGGCCTCCTTCTGGCAAGTGGCAAAGGGTCATATGTGAAGTCAGGAGTTCATTGTGTGGGGAACTGCAGGTGCATCACTTGGCAGTACAGCATTCAGGCGGATGGCTCTCGAGCAAGCCACTGATACCTTGAGATTCCAGCTCATGACAAAGAATAACACTGCATTATACATGCACAATTATAAGTAAGCTGTACAGCCACATGATCTTCCATGTGCTTGTGTGACTAACACACTTGCAATTACATATATAGCGCCTTTCACGACAACCAGACATCCCAAAGCGCTTTACAGCCAATGAAGTACTTTTTGAAGTGTAGTCACTGTTGTAATGTAGGAAACGCGGCAGCCAATTTGCACACAGCATGCTCCCACAAACAGTAATGTGATAATTACCAGATAATCTATTTTTTAGATGATGTTGATTGAGAGAGAAATATTGCCCAGGACACCAGGGATAACTGCCCTGCTCTTCTTCAACCACCCGACAGAGCAGACGGGGCCTTGGTTTAATGTCTCATCCGAAAGACAGCACCTCCGACAGTGCAGCATTCCCTCAGTGCTGCACTGGAGTGTCAGCCTAGATTTTTGTGCTCAAATTTCTAGAGTGGGACTTGAACCCACAACCTTCTGACTGAGGCGAGAGTGCTACCACTGAGCCACAGTCGACACCTCCATGTAAACAAGGCTTTTTCGAGGGATCAAAACACACTGGCTTGGCTTTTTTTTTTCTTTCTACCAGCTCCTTCCGCGGCATGCTGACAGATCTCTGCCAATACTATTCTTGAATCGCCCACTGAAAGTGCCATAAAATGACACCAAATTTCCACTATGCCAAGTAAGGAAGTACCCTGTTCCACGGCTTCTCCTTGGCAGCATGGCTAAGATCAGGAACTCACATGAAGACCTGGCAGGTAACATTTGCACCACACAAATGCCAGGTAATGACTATCTCCAACAAGCGAGCATCTAATCACCACCCCTTGACATTCAACAGCATTACCATTGCCGAATCCCCCACCATCAATATCCTGGGGGTTACCATTGACCAAAAACTTAACTGGACCAGCCACATATATACTGTGGTAACAAGAGCAGGTCAGAGGCTAGGTATTCTGCGGCGAGTCTGTAAGTTGCAGGGTTCTCAAAATTCCCGCACTCCAAGTTATGGATCAAGGGACCCTGTTTTTGGACAAGTTATTAAAAGCAGGGTACCCAAAATGGCTTCTGTAAACCTCGTGACCAAAACTGACAGGATTTTTAAAACAAGGCTCTGCAGGCAAGCAAGCCTGGAAAACAAAACTTAAAATGCAGGAATCTGTGAGAACGGGACTCTCTGGAGCCAGCCAGACAAAGTAAACACAGAATACGCATTAATTCGACTTGAATCTAATCAAGCTAGAATGGGCCTATAATCGTGGCCATAGGTTTCTACATGTTTAATCGGTAACAGCTCACAGTAGCCATCAAGTTAGGATGGGGACAATTAAGTCTTATCCATGACAAACAACCAGGACATCGGGGCCATTAGACCCGGAGACAACCACTCCAAAAGTCGTTAAAATAAATGGTTGTAATCATTTAAAACAAGCCCGCCAAAAGTTAAACAATGGACTGACCTGATTTGGCGCGCAGATAAGGAGTTGAAGAATGGGTATAATTGTAGGCCCATCAGTGGTAATCGCGGCTAGCTCTTAGGTCTGGTAGCTCTTCGCTTGCTTGCTGCCGCTCGTGCCCTGGCCTCGTGGCGGGTTCTCTTCTCACTCCCCGCACCGCTCAACAACCAAGGACGCCCATTACACCGGGGCCAAACGCGGGAGGAGAACGAGACCCGAGTTCAAAAGCCACACAGGACACACGGGCCACAAAAGGGGCAGACGAGACGAGACAAGACGAAGAAGGTAAACCGGTAAGAGCAGAGAAGGGCAGCGAAAGATGCATTGGTAAAAACCCAAACGCCTAGTTATAAGCTGGCGCTTGGTGAAGAAATTAGCAGTGTGTGTATGGACAGTGAGAATAAGTTGGCGTTTGAACACTGCGAATAAGCTGGCGTTTGAACACTGCGAATAAGCAGGCGTTTGAACACTGCGAATAAGCAGGCGTTAAACGCGGGTGGCAGCGCCCGTGACGAATATACTGGTGTTCAAAGCTTGGGTAGTAAAATCTTCCAAGCGGTAAAGACCGCCAACCGGCTCTAACCGCGCCATTACCGCCGACGACCGCCCGAGGGAGAAGAAGAAAATCCATCGCGCGAGACGACGATGGTAGCTGAGGAAAAAGGAGGATGCTTCACAGCAACAACTTCAGCGCTGTGCCGAGACCACGTGGCGACGGGTACCCCAAAGGACAGGGAGGACAGACCTCAAAATATCACAACCATTAAAGTAACAGGCTTTGGACTGGTGAGCATGAATTCCTGGCCCCTCATAGCTTAATCTAGTTAGGTATAGGGGTGGGATAAGGATAAGGGGATTGTTAATGTAGTTGTTTTCCCTCGATGTGCCGTGTGTTCCCCATTCCCATATAAGTGTAATTGTTTTATGCCTGTATTTCATACCAGTAATTCTCATAAGATTGTGTTTTTATCTGCTTTCATAAAATCTTGGTTTTCTTACACCAAACCACTTGTCAACTCAATTTTCTGTATCCGGTGTCTAGAACCCAGGGGTGTGGGAGCGATTCGATCCACTCAAGGGACAGTCAGAGGCGAAGCTGACTGGACGCACACACCACCCCCTAACTCCCCAAAGCCTTTCCACCATTTCCAAGGCACAAGTAAGGAGTGTGATGGAATACTCTCCACTTGCCTAAATTAGTGCAGCTCCAACAACACTCAAGAAGCTCGACACCATCCAAGACAAAGCAGACCGCTTGAATGGCACACCATCCACCACCTTAAACATTCACTCCCTCCACCACCAGCGTACCGTGGCTGTAGTGTGTACCATTTACAAGATGCACTACAGCAACTCGCCAAGGCTTCTTCGGCAATACCTCCCAAACCCATGACCTCTTTCACCTAGAAAGACCAGGGCAGCAGGCGCATGGGAACACCACCACCTCCAAGTTCCCCTCCAAGTCACACACCATCCTGACTTGGAAGTATATCGCCGTTCTTTCATCGTTGTTGGGTCAAAATCTTGGAACACCCTCCCTAACAGCACTGTGGGAAGTACCTTTACCACACAGACTGCAGCAGTTCAAGAAGGTGACTCACCACCACCTTCTCAAGGGCAACTAGGGATGGGCAATAAAGCGACGCCCACATTACATGAAGAAATTTTTAAAAAGCCACAAATAACCACGTGCTTTGATGTACTAATGTAGTTTTTCAACAAGTTAGAACAATTAAGCACTGCTGGTTTGGAAATAAGCCATATTTCATTGAATGTACATCGCATCATACAAGATTGGTTGAATTAAACCAGAGCAGTTTTATGAGAGCTGCATAGATTCTGTTTGGTGTAATATCACTATAGGCATTAGTCCCCTTTTTTGCCCTTCGCCACTACAATTTGGAACATACATTATAAATATAATTTCTGAATTTATGCTTTCTTCTTTTTTGGTTAAGCTATATTGTTGAGATGTTGGTACTTGCCAACAAAAAAGTGAACACTGGAGCAAATATTTGAACCCAACTCTAGCCCAGCTTACATTCAGTCCAAACACAGAGACTGGCAACCATTCATTCTGCTGCACATAACAATCCTGTACAGTACATTTATTCTGAAGGGAGCTCAACTAAATAAACAAATGTCATATTATTTGTATAAAAGTAAATGTTGATATTAAAAAAATCAAATTTTAAGAAAGTATTTTAGGTTTTTTTTCAGTATTAACAAATAAACACCAATTTCAAAATGTTTTGATCATGGAGGAGTTAATCAGTCCAAGGAGAAAGTCTAAGTACATAATTGCACTGCTCTGCTCTGCTTTGGAGGAAGGCTGTTTATGTGGATACGGAGGTTATTGCCGGTAACTATCTTAGGCCTAAAACGGAACGGTACGGTGTACATGTGGTATCTGTAGGGTTTGTGTTGGACAAAGTTGAAGCGAAGAATTTCTCTTTTCCTCCAATAGCTGACAGATTTCAGTAGTAGAATACTCTGGCTCCAGCTTAAACTGAAACTCGTCCAACTTTATCAAAATACCGTATCTGATTCTTTACCATTCATTTCGCAGCATTAAACCTCCCGTTTTGTCTCTCAGTAAATGAACAAAACGTTTGTGGGGACAAATTACTACATAGAATAGGTTATTATTTTTCAGTACACAGAGTTCTGCCCAGCTGGTCATTTAATGCCAATGTTTTTCTGTGTAGGTCTGTGCTGCAATAGGAACCAAGTAAAATTTGCATAAATTAGCATAGATTTTCATCAACCTCTCTCAATAGTCCAGATAATCTGTCCCAGAAGAGACTGCACGATTATACAACACCAGGTCTTCCTGCTCTTTAGCGTACAGGAGGTTGACGAACAGCCTAAGTACTAGGTTCATTCAGTCCTATCGCACTTGAAGCTGGCTAATCTCCTCATTAGTTACAGGTTTTGCTCTCTAAGACCCATTGCCTTTGTCCTTTCTTCTTGGAGGTTTTCAGGGTTTCTCTATCAAAAAAAGACTATTAATGGAACCTAAATTAAGGGAAATGAATTAAAACTGAACATCTATAGTTAGAGCAGTGCAATATTTCAATTACATAGAAACATAGAAGATAGGAGTAGGCCATTCGGCCCCTCGAGCCTGCTCTGCCATTTAATGAGATCATGGCTGATCATCCAAATTCAGTACCCTGTCCCTGCTTTCTCCCCATATCCTTTGATCGCTTTAGCCTTAAGAAATATATCTAACTCCTTCTTGAATATATTTAATGAATTGGTCTCAACTGCCTTTTGTGGCAGAGAATTCCACAGGTTCACCACTCTCTGGGTGAAGAAATTCCTCCTCATCTCTGTCCTAAATGGTTTACCCCTTATCCTTAGACTGTGACCCCTGGTTCTGGACTCCCCCGCCATCGGGAACATCCTTCCTGCATCTAGTCTGTCTAGTCCTGTTAGAATGTTATAAGTTTCAATGAGATCCCCTCTCATTCTTCTAAACTCCAGCGAGTATAAGCCCAATCGACCCAATCTCTCCTCATACGTCATTCCTGCCATCCCAGGTATCAGTCTGGTGAATCTTCGCTGCACTCCCTCCATGGCAAGAACATCCTTCCTCAGATAAGGTGACCAAAACTGCACACAATACTCAAGGGCCTAGAAATTGGGTATGGCCCGGCTTGAGGCGTTAGAACTGGCGCTGCGCAAAGTTTATAGCCAGACGAAACTTATCGCCGCCTGGCACGATATTGGGTTGCATCGCCCCTAAAGGTGATTGAGGCGCGAATTCAGGCGTTACACGGGACTCCTAAGGCGCTAAACTTCCGGCGCAATCCAATATCGGAGCGGACGGGCTCAGCGCAGGTGCTCTCAATTACCGAT
This sequence comes from Somniosus microcephalus, assembly GCF_052327205.1. Lineage (NCBI taxonomy): Eukaryota > Metazoa > Chordata > Chondrichthyes > Squaliformes > Somniosidae > Somniosus > Somniosus microcephalus. The sequence continues at coordinate 182,656,269 of NC_140990.1, forward strand.
GACCACGAGACTTCCAGGTGCCGGCTAGCTCTTAAAGGGGTGGGTCAGTCAGCTTCAGCATCCACACTCTGCGCCTTGCAGGCCTCAGAATCGGCGCAGGCCCTTCTCTGGCGATAAAAACTTGGACCAGATGGAGAAGGTGAGACAGAGAGCAGAGCGCTTCATCAATGAAGCTCTGGAGCAATTGGTGGCCGCAGTGGAGCGCCGGCGAGAGGTTCTCTACCCAGACAATGGCAGGAGGCCGAATCATAAGGACTACCGATGAGCTTGGAGGGATGTATGCCAGAGGGTCAACTCCAGCAGCATGGTGTCCAGGAGCCCTGTCCAATGCAGAAAGAAATTCAACGACCTCACTCGGGTCGTGAGGGTGGGTGTTGTTCCTGCAAACTTCTGCATCCCTTCATTTGCACCTGTCTTTATGGCTGCAGGTTGGCCTGTGCCCCATTGGCCATCTGCCAGCAAGCACCCATGGCCCTTTCTGGGCACACACATGCACATTTGACTCAGGGCGTCATGTAAGGGCTCTTGCACCATGGGGGGCATGAGATGATCACTCAAGGCATCGGGTAACATAACTTCCCCTCCTTTCCCCTGCAGTCCATGCTGGCGAGGATTGGCAAAGACCAGCTTCGCACCGGTGGAGGACCTCCACAAGTGTTCACTCTCACGGATCTCGAGGAGAGAGTCCACCAGATTCTTGGAGGACATCGGAGTGGTCCTGTAACCACTGCAGCTACCGACCCCATTGTCGACAGAGATGGTAAGGTTCTCACCTCTTACAACTGTCTCCTTCTACTTGTTCCCCCCGCCAGCATGCTTTCTCACTGTGGACCCATGTCATAGCCTTGCCGCAATCTGGCATCCCTTGCTGCCAACCTGTCCTTTTGCTAAAGCCACTCTTCCACCTCCCTGCTTTCAGATGCTGCATCACCAGCTCGGGAGCCGGGCCCTCAAGCTGCCAGTGCCAGTGCCTCCGAAGGCTCAATGAGAAAATTACTGTCCAACAGAAGGTCAGCAACTCTCTCCAGCAACGATCAGGATGGCCAGCCCAAATGGCTGCAGCTTTTATAGTAGTGCTGTCCCCTTTAAATAGCCCCCCCCCCCCCCCCCCCGAGTCCGAGAAGGGCCTGGGAACGCTCCATCCAACTGTCACTAATAGCGCCAGGCAGAAAGGTTGCGGGCGCCACCGAATATCCGGTCCGGGGCGCAAAAATGGCGTTGCACACTGAAATGACGTCATGATCTGCCTGCGCCCGCGGGCGCGCGCAAAGAGTTAGCGCCGGCGCTAAAATCATACTCAATATGGGAGGTGGCGCTATATTCACAGCACCCGCCCGAAAATTGGGTAACGCCCCAATTCTCGGGCTCTTTAGGCGCTAATCGCTGGCGCTACCAACCGAATTTCTAGGCCAAGGTGTGGTCTCACCAAGGCCCTGTACAACTGCAGCAAGACATCCTTGCTCCCGTACTCGAATCCTCTCGCTTTGAAGGCCAACATACCATTTGCCTTCTTAACCGCCTGCTGCACCTGCATGCTTACCTTCAGCGACTGGTGCACAAGGACACCTGGGTCTCGTTGCACTTCCCCTTTTCCCAATCTATTGCCGTTCAGATAATAATCTGCCTTCCTGTTTTTGCCACCAAAGTGGATAACCTCGCATTTATCCACATTATACTGCATTTGCCATGCATCTGCCGAATCACCCAACCTGTCCAAATCATACTGGAGTTTCTCTGCATCCACCTCACAACACACATGCCCACCCAGCTTTGCGTCATCTGCAAACTTGGAGATATTACATCTAGTTCCCTCGTCTAGATCATTAATATATATTGTGAATAGCTGGGGTCCTAGCACCGATCCCTGCGGTACCCCACTAGTCACTGCCTGCCACTCCGAAAAAGACCTGTTTATTCCAACTCTTTGCTTCCTGTCTGCCAACCAGTTCTCTATCCAAGTCAGTGCCTTGCCCCCAATCCCATGTGCTTTAACTTTACACGCTAATCTCTTATGCGGGACCTTATCGAAAGCCTTCTGAAAGTCTAAATACACCACATCCACTGGTTCTCCCTTATCTATTCCAGCAGTTACATCCTCAAAAAATTCCAGTAGATTAGCCGAGCATGATTTACCTTTTGTAAATCCATGTTGACTTTGTCCGATCCTGTCACTGTTTTCCAAGTGCTCTGCTATTACATCTTTTATAATGGACTCTAGCATTTTCCCCACTACCGATGTCAGGCTTACCGGTCTATAATTCCCCGTTTTCTCTCTACCACCTTTTTTAAATAGTGGGGTTACATTAGCTACCCTCCAATCCATGGGAACTGTGCCAGAGTCTATAGAATTTTGGAAGATGACCAGCAATGCATCTACTATTTCTAGGGTCACTTCCTTAAGTACCCTAGGATGTAGATTATCAGGCCCTGGGGATTTATCAGCCTTCAATTCGTCAATTTCCCCAACACCATTTCCCGACAAATACTGATTTCATTCAGTTCCTCCCTCTCATTAGACCCTATGTTCCCTGACATCTCGGAGGTTATTTGTGCCTCTTTTGTGAAGACAGAACCAAAGTACGTATTTAATTGGTCTGCCATTTCTTTGTTCCCCATTATAAATTCCCCTGATTCTGACTGCAAGGGACCTACGCTTGACTTCACCAATCTTTTTCTCTTCACATATTTATAGAAGCTTTTACAGTCAGTTTTTATGTTCCCTGAAAGCTTACTCTCATACTCTATTTTCCCCCTCTTAATTAATCCCTTTGTCCTCCTTTGCTGAATCCTAAACTGCTCCCAATCCTCAGGTTTGCTGCTTTTTCTGGCCAATTTATATGTCCTCTCCTTGGATCTTATGCTATCCCTAATTTCCCTGGTTAGCCACGGTTGAGTCACCTTGTTTGTTTTATTTTTATGCCAAACAGGGATGAACAAATTCTGTAGTTCATCCATGCGATCTTTAAATGTTTGCCATTGCCTATCCATCGTCAACCCTTTAAGTAACATTTCCCAATCCATCCTAGCCAACTCGCGCCTCATACCATCGTAGTTTCCTTTATTTGAATTCAGGACCCTAGCCTCTGAGTCAAATAGTTCACTCTCCATCTTAATGAAGAATTCTATCATATTATGATCGCTTCGCCCCAAGGGGCCTCGCACAACAAGATTGCTAATTAATCCTTTCTCATTGCATAATACCCAGTCTAAGATGGCCTGATCTCTAGTTGGTTCCTCTACATATTGGTTCAGGAAACACTCCAGGAATTCCTCTTCCACAGTATTGTTACTAATTTGGTTAGCCCAATCTATATGTAGATTAAAGTCACCCATGATAACTGCTGTGCCCTTATTGCACGCGTCTCTAATTTCCCATTTAATGCCATCCCCAACCTCAGCATTACTGTTTGGGGGTCTGTATACAACTCCCACTAACGTTTTCTGCCCCTTGGTATTTCTCAGCTCTACCCATACAGATTCCACATCATCAGAGCTAATATCCTTCCTTACTATTGTGTTAATCTCCTCTCTAACTGGCAATGCTACCCCACCTCCTTTTCCTTTTTGCCTGTCTTTCCTGAATATTGAATACCCCTGGATGTTGAATTCCCAGCCTTGGTCACCCTGGAGCCATGTCTCCGTAATCTCAATTACATCATATCTGTTTACATCTATTTGCGCTGCTAATGCATCCACCTTATTAAAAATGCTCCTCGCATTAAGACACAAAGCCTTCAGGCTTGCTTTTTTTTTTTTTTATATAAACACTCTTAGACCTTTTAGAATTATTATTTACTGTGGCCATGTTTGATTTAAACCCTTGATTTCTCTGACTGCCACTTTTGCTTTTCTCCTTCCTGTCTTTTGCTTCTATCCTTGCTTCCCTTTCCTCTGTCTCCCTGCACAGGTTCCCAACCCCCTGCCATTTTAGTTTAAACCCTCCCCAACAGCACTCGCAAACACTCCCCCTATGACATCGGTCCCGGTCCTGCCCAGGTGCAAACCATCCAGTTTGTACTAGTCCCACTTCCCCCAGAACCGGTTCCAATATCCCAGGAATTTGAATCCCTTCCCCTTGCACCATTCCTCTAGCCACGTATTCATCTGAAATATCCTTCTATTTCTACTCTGACTAGCACGTGGCCCTGGTAGCGATCCTGAGATTACTACCTTTGAGGTCGTATTTTTTAATTTACCTCCTAACTACCTATATTCAGTTTTTAGGACCTCATCCCGGTTTTTACCTATGTCGTTGGTACCTATATGCACCACGACAACAATTCTGCCCATCATGCCCCCCTTAAAGTGCTCTGCCTAAAGTCTTGGCCGCTATGCTTTCTCACAGATACTACAAAATGTGCTAAATGCATACCGAGCTCATCAGTAAGTATTTTATGGACTGCTGCTTTTCTTGTACTGATGAGGGAAGCAGTTACTAATTTTTGAATTTTTTTTCTCCATTGCAGCGGCGCAGAAATTCCATTTGGCCACTTTCCTGATATCCTCGAGACAACCTTGCGGGTTCATTGAGACAGCTCTCTAGTTGTGTTGAAACCCCAAAGAGCTGTGGATGCTCAGTCATTGAGTGTATTCAAGATAGAGGTCGATAAAATTAAGGGATATGGGGATAGTGCGGGAAGGTGGAGTTGAGGTAGAAGATCAGCCATGATCTTATTGAATGATGGAGCAGGCTCGAAGGACCAAATGGCCTACTCTAGCTCCTATTTCTTATGTAACATACTTTACATAATGAATACCCATGTTACTTACTCTTTAAAACAAAATCCTGCACATATTATGCCTAGCTTATTTCACTCCCACTATTTGTTGTTGCATTTATAAATGGAAGTTTCATTCACAGACCTGTCCTAACACGTGGGGGTAAAGACTGCCAATAAAGGAATATAAATCTGTTGTTTGGAATCTGCTCTGCACAAGTCAGTGACTCTTGGTTTTCCATTTTTCTTCCCTTTACTCCTCTCCTCTGAAATGTTGATTCCTGCAGGGCTTTTATTGTCCTGCTGAAGTGCAAGATTTTTCTTCACCTATTAAATGGCAGAAGTGAAACAGTTTTGTGTTAATGATAACTTTTCTTCAACCATTTTGTAAAATTCCCTACAGTCCAGATCTTGGTTGAAGTCACTCAAATTTTCCCAATGATTCAGAGTGTAACAAACATACATGCTGCAGTACACACTGTCCGGGTGCAATGACCCCCCACTTGGAAAGTTTACTTTGGATTAAGTCAGGGCCAGGCTCAGCTGTGATTCCCCCTCACCTCACCTCTCCTGCAATCCAACAGCCTGCCAGAGCTCACTGCCTATGCTAGGTACCAGAGAATGGCCAACACCCATGGAATCAAACTCCAGCAGGACTCAAAGCAGCGGGAACAAGGATAAGAAAATGGACAGCAAAAGGTTACTCACTTCCGAAGAACAGATTCAAAACAAGAAATTAATTTTTATATTATTCCATTTTTGACAGATTTTTAATTCCAGGAGGAAGACAAACTGATGACAAACGGTTTTACTTCTTAAATAATGAGAATCAGGATGACGATTTTTTTCCCACATGACATGACAGGATAGGGGACGGGACAAACAATCAAATCTATGCTGTGAAACGGGATGCAAGTCAGTTTGCTTATACAGGTAGACTATCCTTTATCCGAAAACCTCGGGACCAGCCGTGTTTCGGTTTTCGGAAAATTTCGGATTTTGGAAGGTATTTTATAAGACTGGGAAATTTGTCGGGGGTGGGTCGGCGGGGGTCAGGGTCGGCGGGGGTCCGCGGGGGGGTCGGGGTCGTCGGCGGGGGGGGGGTCAGCAGGAGTCGGGGTCGGCGGGGGTCCGTCGGCGGGGGTCGGAGTTGTGCGCACGACTTACGCTGACCCTCTGCTCAGCGTAAGTCGTGCGCCACTCTGGTCATGTCGTGCGCACGACTTACGCTGAACGAAAAAACCTTCGGTTTTTAGAGGGTTTCGGTTTTCGGAAGTTCGGATAAAAGGTAGTCTACCTGTAGTACAAGTTGGTTCAGTCAAATGTACAAGAAACACACAAAGTCCTGCTCCCACATATGCACAGCAGTGTTTAAAAAATAACTTTTCATGTCAAGTTATCGATCATCAAAAGTATCAGATTGCCAATGAGAATCTCTGGTTGCTAACCAGATGGGTGGTTACCCTAAACTATAAGCATATACTTTCAGTAAAGATCTGAATTTCATCAGACAAAAAGCAATACTGTAATATTAGCTTTGTGCAACTTGATTAAACACTGGAATGAACATCAATAAAAGATAAAAGAATGAACAGCTCACAAAACTATAATTTTCCAAAAATGAACCTAGATAATTTACCACAGGAATAATTACTGATCTGCCAAGCCTTCAGGACGACTGGTTATTAAAAGTTATTGTTCAAAGTACATAGTCTCTGAAGATTCATCGAGTATTTTTTGTTTTATTATTTAGGGGAAGCAGAATTTCTCAGTTGTCGTTTGCTTGGTGTAAGTAGCAAGAGACAACAGCTGCTTTTATATTGGTGCTGTTTAGTTCAGATTCTGAGACTGGGACTCAAACTGGCTGACAGCAGTTGTACTGCTAAATCTGGTCCCCTTTACCCAGTGGCAGACTCATTGACACACAAAAAACTGGGTCGATGAGTCTGCTGTCAGAAACCCGCCGAATTTAGCCGGCACGATTTAACGCACGATTGCCAGTCTCTTCGAATCTGAACGAAAACAGCATGGATATAAAAGCTAATATGTTACAGGGATTGCCCCCAGAATAACCATAATGTGACTTGCTGATAAATATCTCAGGAAATCCTGCTGTGGTCATGACTTTGAAGTCTACTTAACCATATCCTTCTACTTCCACCTGAAGAAGCGATTTATATAGTATTTTTTTTAATGTGGTCCAGCCAACTCAATTTTTTTTTTTTTTTATAAAACAAGAGATAATTTAGGTAGGCACTGAACAGATAGAATTTTACAAGGAATGCATCTCAACAACTAAATTACATTCATTGCAAGAATGAGATTTGCTCGTCTTATGTTTTTCCCCTGCCTACACTAGTTTGTTTGCAGTTACCATCTAGATTTTGATGGTCCACTCGTCTTAACACAGAAACTCATTTACACCCTCTACCTCAGAAGCTAAGACTACAAAGATTATCTGTGATTTCAATTATGAAAATGCAAATTTTAAAATTACTGAGGATACTGCAGGGAAGACAGATAAGGGTGATGCCGTGGCAAGGCACTCTTGCATAAAATGGTATAAAATTGTGTTGTACGCACCAGCAGTGAACTGCACTAAGCAGAATGTAGGATGAGAGGAAATAGGAGCGCAAGTCACCCATTCCACCATCATGCACTTGCTGGAAAACAGATTAGAGGAAGCACTAGCAACACCTGGAAAGCAGGCTGCCCCCACACCTGCTCTCTCAGCTGGGAGATGATGCATAGTACAGCAGGATGAAAAGAGATAATCCACCAGTCAGAATCACTGAACATGTCATTTGTGACTTTGGTTAGGATCATTTTTGTACTACGGAGGGCTAGAAGTCAAATTGGAGGTATTCAAACTAGGAGTTGCAGGAGAGATAAACCAATGACAACACATTCAAGGACTTTGGAGAGGAAAGACAGCTGCCATGTGGGAGAGAGAGAAAAAATAAATACAATTTAAAAATAAATAAAATAAAATAAATGGGGAAAAAAGGATAGAGGCAGAAGTTATGGTCTGAAATTGTTGAACTCGATGTTGAGTCCAGAAGGCTGTAAAGTGCTTAATTGAAAGAGGAGGTGCTGTTCCTCGAGCTTACGTTGAGCTTCATTGGAACAGTGTAAGAGGCCGAGGATGGTGAGGTCTGAGTGGGAGTGGAGCCACATGGCAGCTGTCTTTCATTCTGCCAGTGCCATTTACACTTCGTCCAGAGCCATCTTTTGTTTCTTAACTTGTCCCATTACCACCTCATTTTGCCTTGCACCATCTCTTAGTGTCTCCTGCCTTCCATCCTTTCGTTCTTTCCTCTCCTCCCCTCCCCCCTTTCCCTACACTTGCTTAAAATCTGATACATCTCCAGCTTTTTCCAGTTCTGACGAAAGGTCATCGACCTAAAACGTTAACTCTGTTTCTCGCTCCACAGATGCTGCCTGACCTGCTGAATATTTCCAGCATTTTCTGTTTTTATAATACACAACTTGAGGTGTATGTAACCGTTCCACCTTTAAGAGAACTATTTTAAGAGATGCACTACTTTATCTTGGCTGCTGTATACTGTAACCACACCGGTATATAAGTGCTGTGTAATGATTTATTGGGCAGTTCAGCCTGACCTCCGACTAGTAAAGACCTGTTGAATTTACTCTTGTGGTCTGTGTGCAGTGATTCTTATTAACAATAACTAGAACACACAGACTTAACACAACTCTTGCCCATCTCCTGGCAACCAGCTCCAGAATGATGACAACTACCTGTACTATCTTGCTGCTCTCAGTCAGAGTCAGAGACAGACATCAAGACCAGAGGAAGGAACTAAAACAACAAAAAGGAAATAAAACAAAGCAGAAAGGGAATGAGATATCTGAAAAAGTATATACTGTTCAAACAAGTACACAATTTCCAAAACAGGAAGTTAAGAGCTGCTTAATGGCAGGTGTCTTTAAGACTTGAGCACATAATCTAGGCCACATTAAAGTTACACTTTATTGGCTGTGGAACCCTTTAAGACCTCCTGAGCTCATGAAAGGTGTTATATAAATGCTAATTTTTTCTTTAATGGCGATAACAATTTTTGCTTGTAAAGTTAGTACGGCTGACTTTAATATCACTCGAAATACTAAAAACATGGTGTAGTGAATAAATTATTGTATTTTGTTCATCATTTTAAATGCAGAAAGCAACTGTTGAAAAGTAAGCTTTTAAGTCATCTCTGTGCTCGCTAACTTCCGCAGGTTTCCCATACCCCAATGCACGGACTTCAAAATCTTCAAATAAAGTTCTCAAATGAAAGACGCATTTATAAGAGGTGGAAAGAAATGAAAAAAAACTTGAAAGCTATATCAAAGGCAGTATCAAAGTTTTTATAAATATAAAGAGAAAGAGGAATGTGGGTCCATTAAAGACAGATGCAGGCAAGGCTATAATGGACAATAAGGAACTGGCAGACGTGTTAAATGAGTACTTTGTATCTGTTATCACAGTAGAGGAAGAGGACAAACTATTATTGGGTACCCAAAAATAAGTCAAGGGGAAGAATTTTGTGGATTTAATAGGAGTAAAAAAAAAAGCTAATTGAGAAATAATGGGACTTAAGATAGACAAATTTCCAGGACCCGATACTTTCTACAGAAACTAAGGGAGGAAATTTCAGATACATTAGTCATAATTGTCATAACTGTCTAGATTCAGGAATCGTGCCTATGGATTGGAAAATTACAAATGTCACTCCATTATTTAAGGGAAGGAGGAAGTGACCAGGTAACTACAGATCTCTCAGTTTAACACCAGTTGTGGGGAAGTTACTGAAATCTATCATTAGAGAGACAGAGTGACTGGGACAAGTATCAGCTGATCAAAAAGAGCCAGAATGGGTTTGTGGATGGAAGATCATGTCTGACTATCTGGTTGAATGTTTTGAGAAGGTCACTAAGGTGGTGGACAGCAGCGTATCCACAGATGTTGTCTATATGGACTTCCAGAAAGCATTTGATAAGATTCCGCACAAGAGATTATTATAAAAAAGTGAAGGCACATGGAACTAGAGGTAACCTTGTGACGTGGGTTAGCAATTGGTTGGGAGTTAGGAGAGAGAGAGTAGGGGTTAAGGGAATTTACTCTGATTGGCAAGATATAACAAGTCATGTTCTCCATGAATCTGTACTAGGGCCTCAGCTTTTTGCCACATATATCAATATCATGGTGAAGGAATAGAGAGTTATATATCCAAATTTACAGAGGACACGAAGTTAGGATACGTAAGTTGTATAAATGGGAGCAGGAAGTTATAAAGGACATAAGACAAGCTAAGTGCGTGGGAAAACTGTAGCTGAGAGTTCAATGTGGGAAAGTGTGTGATCATTCACTTTGGAATATTTTCTTAACGGCAAGAGACTAGGAGTTATGGAGCAGCAAAGGGATTTGCGTGGCCATGTGCAAAAATCACTAAAAGCTAGTGCACGAGTACAAAAGGCTAATGAAATGTTGGCCTTTATCTCAAGGAGGGCTGGAATGTAAAAGCGAGGACCCCATCTTCAGTTGTACAGAGCCTTGGTCAGACCCCATCTGGAGTACGAAGTTCAGTTTAGGGCACCAAACCTCAGTAAAGATATATTGACCTTGAAAGGGGTACAACATAGATTCACCAGAATTATACTGGAGCATGAAGGGTTAAATTATGACGACAGGTTACATAAACTTGGTTTGTACTCCCTTGTGTTTAGAAGATTGAGGGGTGATCTGATCAAGGTATTTAAAATAACAAAGGGATTTGATAAAGAGGGATAAACTATTTCCTCTGGTGGGGAACAAGGGGACACAGTCTTAGAATTAGAACCAGGCTAGTTCGGAATAAAATATGAGGAAGAACTTTTTCACACAAAGGGTAGTGGAAATCTGGAACACTGTCCCCCAAAAAAGGTGTGGATGCTGGGCCAATTGAAATTTTCAAGTCTGAAATCGATAGATATTTCTTAGATAAGGCTATCGAAGGATATGGAGACAAGGTGGGTAAATGGAGTTGAGGTACAGACCAGCTCTGATCTAATAGAATGGTGAAACAGGCTCGAGGGGCTAAATGGCCTACTCTTGTTCCTATGACATTTTATTCTCCTTACAACACCACATAAACTACTGACCGAAAACATAGCCAAATATCACAAAATAAGATAGTGATTCAAGGGACAGGGCAAAGAGCTGTAGCACTCACTGGCTTAAATAAAAGTGCTCTTTTCTGAAGCCTCAAGGTTCAGCGCTATTGGCTGATGTCTATATAGGTTCTGTGGGCACTAATGTAGAGTACTTCTATTAGAGACCTGGATTCGGAGTGGGCAATACAGCATTTAAAAAAGGGAGGTTAACAACAATCATGTTCTTGTGCTATCATTCATCCAAATGTTTGGACTTCAAAAGGCTCCTGTGGCCTTGCCCTTTCACCCCCAAAATTTGTATCCATAAAAGATGAACAGATTATACTTTAAGACTCTATTGGCCTTTAATCGCCTATGAAATTGTTCTCCTCACCACGTATTGGTGAATTACAGTGCAAGCTTTGTTGTGTTTAGACCACGAGCAATGGTGACCATTTACTGCTATGATTAGGTTAACAAATCAAGCAGTACCATACAATAAAGTAAATTTGCAGTGGCGGTGTCCTCAGCAATAGCCCTGCCACATTTCGGGTAACCTCTCAACCATCCTTAAATAAGCCATGGACAATGCTAGAAAACAGTAAGGACTGAAGCTTGTTTTTAAAAATGTGAAAAATAAGAATCCCTGCAAATAAGCTATCTACAAGCCCATTTACTATACAAAAAAAAATCACACCAGTTGAATTAATCCTTTATATGGGAAAATTTATGACACTGGAGGCGATTCTTGGCATCCTCAACAACACATTTCTTCAGCCTTCTCCTCAAAGTCTGAGCTAATTAAAGGAAAGGTCAGAGCCTCTGTGCCTATCAGCCATTTCTTGCAATATGAGCCTTCCCAAACAGCGCTATTCACATGCCCACTTTAATAGAGTACAAAAGCATCTATCAAGCTGGATTCCTGCAGTCATGTGCCTTTTGTACAACTGTGAATGGCTGATTAAACTTTAGGAATAGTAAACCTACACACTGCAACGAAGATCTCCAGAGGAGGCTGAATGCACGTTTTGTCCCCGATCAACCAGCTGCCAGCAAATGCTCGGCTCATTTTTAGGAACAGAATGTGAATTATCACTGTCGCAGTACAGAACCAGTGCCCCCGCCACCCACCCCCCGCCCTCCCAACACTCACCGTCCTTCGCAAGGTTCAGAAGCAGTTCTATTTTCCCGATTAAGGAAGTAACACAAAGAATTTCTACTTGCCTCCAGTGGCAGCACCACCACATTAGTCACAAAATCTAAATACAATATCTTACTTTTTTATTGTCTACATTGGAAATATATTTCCTTTCACCCCATAAAAACAAAAATATATTAAAAATGCCAACAGACCTAGCAACTGGAACAAAGAAAAGTTGTAGCAAACCAGCAGTCAATGGCTGCCCTCTAACACCCAGGTGGAATTCTACACACACATGCAACAGCGAATGCTGGCAGGCTAGTCGACCGGAAAGGAGGGGGAAGGGGAGGTGAGGTGTCATTCCTAGATCTGATTTTGTCCACACACAAATTTTCCAATGGGAGTCACTTGATCACAACAGGGAGCAAGGAATCGGACTCCTTCCATGTCTATGTGTAAGTGTACCAGAGGGTGAGGTACAAAGTGATACAGGCCAGGATATCTCAAGTTCAGTTCCTGGTCTGTGCTAATTTAGATGATCTGAGCAGAGCCGCGCAGGAAAGCTGCAACTGACCTTTGTAACCTGGGCTACGGAGAGGGAATAAAAACTGCACAATTCCAATCCTTGATCGCTGTCCGGTGACCTCTTGCGAGAAAGAATGCATGTGGATCATCCATGCCTTTGTCACCTCCAGACTTGACTATTCCAACGCACTCCTGGATTCTACCCTACGTAAACTTGAGGTCATCCAAAACTCGGCTGCCCGTGCCCTAACTTGTACCAAGTCCTGTTCACCCATCATCCCTGTGCTCGCTGATCGACATTGGCTCCCGGTTAAGCAATGACTCGATTTTAAAATTATCATCCTTGTTTTCAAATCCCTCCATGGCCTCACCCCTCCCTATCTCTGTAATCTCCTCCAGCCCCACAACCCCCCTGCCCCCCACCCCACGTGAGATACCTGCACTCCTCAAATTCTGGCCTCTTGAGCATCCCCGATTTTAATCACTCAACCATTGGCGGACGTGCCTTCAGTTGCCTCGGCCCCGAGCTTTGGAATTCCCTTATTAAACCTCTCCGCCTCTCTTTCCTACTTTAAGACGATCCTTAAAACCCAACTCTTTGAGCAAGCTTTTTTTTGTCACCTGCCCTAATTTCTCCTTATGTGGTTCGGTGTCAAATTTTGTTTGAAAACACTCTTGTAAAGCGCCTTGGAACATTTTACTAAGTTAAAGGCGCTACATAAATACAAGTTGTTGTTGTTGGATCTTGTGTTTGTCTGTGATGCTTTTGATGGTACAAGGAGGGCTGCTAACAGTCACGGATTCATACCCCAGCAAAGGTCATAACAAAATGGTAGGAGTTTTAAAGACGGCGCAGAAAACTTGAGCAGGGTAATTGCCCAGATGAAGTAACTTACTTCATCTGGGCAATTACCCTGCCGCATAAAGAACTTGTGGACCATGGATCGAAGAACAGTATGAGTGAGTAAAATTAGAGAACTTAAACATTATTATACTGAACACAATAGGTCTTCAACTTTATAAATTAAGCCATTGAACAAAACCAAATTCTGCTATGTAGCAGAGCCCTGCACGATCCCAAGCATACCCTGCAGATATTGAGACCCCACCCCAACACGGTCCAGCAACCCCCGTTAAAACCTATGGGATAAAATAAATACCACCTGGAGCTTATTCATAGTCATAACGGCACAGAAGGAGGCCATTCGGCCCATCGAGTCCGTGCCAGCTCTCTGTAGAGCAATCCAGTCAGTCCCATTCCCCCGCTCTATCCCCGTAGCCCTGCAAGTTTATTTCCCTCAAGTGCCTATCCAGTCTCCCTTGAGAACATTGAGTGTCTCCGCTTCCACCACTTCCGTCGGCAGCAAGTTCCAGCTCCTCACCACTCGCTGCGTAAAAATGTTTTCCCTAACGTCCCCCCTGTATCTCTTGCCCAAAACCTTAAATCTGTGTCCCCTAGTCCTTGTACCATCAACTAGTGGGAACAGCCTTTCCGTCTAGCCTATCCAAACCTGTCATAATCTTGTACACCTCTATCGAATCACCCCTCAAACTCCTTTGCTCTAATGAAAACAAATCCAGCTTCTCCAACCTGTCCTTATAGCTAAGATCCCCCATCCCTGGAACCACTCTGGTAAATCTCCTCTGCACCCTCTCAAGGGCCTTCACATCCTTCCTAAAGTGTGGTGACCAGAACTGGACGCAATACTCCAGTTGTGGCCGAATCAGCGCTTTATAGAGGTTCCGCATAACTTCTCTACTTTTGTACTCAATACCTCTATTTATGAAGCCCAAGATCCCATATGCTTTCTTAACCACACTCTCAATATGTCCTGCCACCTTCAGGGACCTATGCACATTAACTCCCTGGCCCCTCTGTCCCTGCACACTCTTTAAAACTGTGCCATTGTGTGTATATTGCCTCTCCCTGTTCCTTCTGCCAAATGTATCACCTCACACTTCTCTGTATTAAATTCCATCTGCCACTTGTCTGCCCATTCTGCTAGCCTTTCTATGTCCTGTTGCAGTCGATTGGTATCATCCTCACTGTTTGCCACACCCCCAAGTTTGTTGTCATCTGCAAATTTAGAAATTCTACTCTGTATTCCAATATCCAGGTCATTTATATATATCAAAAAAAGAAATGGCCCCAGCACTGACCCTTGGGGAACATCACTATCTACCATCCACCAGTCTGAAAAACAGCTATTTACCACAACTTGTTGTTTTTTACCCTTAAGCCAATTCCTTATCCAAGCTGCCACTGACTCATGAGCCTCAATTTTGTTGACCAGCCTTCCATGTGGTACCTTGTCAAACGCCTTCCTAAAATCCATGTAGACAACATCCATTGCATTCCCTTCATCAATCCTCCGTTACTTCATCAAAAAATTCAATTAAATTAGTCAAACACGATCTGCCTTTTACAAATCAGTGTTGGCTCTCCCTAATTAGCTTAAACCTCTCCAAGTGTCTTAATTTTTTCCTTGATTATTGTTTCTAAAACTTTACCCACCACTGATGTTAAACTGACCGGTCTGTAGTTACTAGGATTGTCCTTACACCCTTTCTTGAACAATGGTGTCAGATTTGCCACTTTCCAATCCTCAGGCACCTCCCCTATGTCTACAGAAGATTGGAAAATTATGGCAAGCGCTTCCCCCATCTCCTCCCCCAATTCCCTTAGCAACCTGGGATGCAAGCCATCTAGACCAGGTGACATATCCACTCTAAGCATACACAGCTTTTTCAGTACATCCTGTCTATCAATTTTTCACCCCTTCCATTGCTTCTACCGATATTTTGTCAGCATCCACCTCCTTAGTAAACACCGATACAAAGTACTCATTGAGCATTCTAGCCTTGACCTGCGCCTCGAAGCATATATCACCATCTTTGTCCCTAATAGGTCCCACCCCGACTTACTACCTGCTTACTGTTTACATGCCGGTAGAAGATTTTTGGGTTCCCTTTTATGTTAACCGCCATTCTACTCTCATATTCTGTCTTTGTCAATCTTATTTTCAACTTCACTTCCCCTTTCAACTTATTGTATTTGGTCTGGTTCTCCCTTGAAGAATTCACCTGACATGCATCATACACCCTCATCTTCTCTATCTCCCTCGTCATCCAAGAAGCCCTTGCTTTGGTTCCCTTACCATTCCCTCTTGTTTGAATGTACCTAGCCTGTACTTGGAACATCTCCTCCTTAAAGATCATCCATTGTTCCGTTACAGTTTTTGGTTCCATTTTACCTGGGCTGGATCCTTTCACATCCCATTGAAGTTAGCCCTATTCCTGTTTAGAAGTTCCACTCGAGATTGTTCCTTGCTCCTCTCCATTGCTAATCTAAATCTTATGATACGATGATCACTCGTACCCAAGTGTTCTCCCACAGACACTTGGTCGACCTGGCCCACCTCATTCCCCAGCACCAGATCCAGCAATGCCTCCTTCCTAGTTGGGCCAAGAACATACTGGTCAAGGAAATTCTCCTGAACACATTTCAGAAATTCCTCACCCTCCTTTCACTTTACCCTAGCATTATCCCAATCAATATTTGGGTAATTAAAGTCCCCCAATATCACCACTCAAAAGCTCTTGCATATCTCTGCAATTTCCCTGCAGATTTGCTCCTCTACCTCCCTCTCACTATTTGGAGGCCTGTAGAATACCCCCAATAGCGTGATCATACCCATTTTGCTCCTCAACTCTAACCAAACAGATTCTGTCCCTGTCCCCTCAAGAACATCCTCCCTTTCCAGCACTACAATGTCTTCCTTAATCAGCACTGCCATCCCACCTCCCTTTTTTCCTTCCCTATCTTTTCTGAACACCTTGTATCCTTGAATATTAAGTGCCCAGTCCTCACTGCTTTTAAGCCACGTTTCTGTTATTGCCACAACATCATATTGCCACACGGCTAATTGTGCTTGTAGCTCACCAACTTTATTCACACTTTGTGTGTTTACGTACATGCATTCTAAACCCATTTTTGAATTTTTCGTAGTCTTTCTTAGTCTGCTTCTATCTAATGCGATACATCTTCCACCTCCAATACTACTTTCTTCTCTAGTACTATCCAACGCACTCACTCTTTTATGCACCTTATTCCTCCTTTCTATTCCTATATGCTGGTGCCCATCCCCCTGCCAAACTAGTTTAAACCCTCCCCAACAGCACTAGCAAACCTCCCCGCAAGAATATTGGTCCCGGCTCACTGGAGAGGGTACAGAGGAGATTTACAAGGATGTTGCCAGGATTGGAGAATTTTAGCTATGAGGAAAGATTGGATAGGCTGGGGTTGTTTTCTTTGGAACAGAGGAGGCCGAGGGGAGATTTGATTGAGGTGTATAAAATTATGAGGGGCCTAGATAAAGTGGATAGGAAGGACCCATTTCCCTTAGCAGAGGTCAATAACCAGGGGGGATAGATTTAAAATAATTGGTAGAAGTATTAGAGCGGAGTTGAGGAGAATTTTTTTCACCCAGAGGGTGGTGGGGGTCTGGAACTCACTGCCTGAAAGGGTGGTAGAGGCAGAAACCCCCATCATATTTAAAAAGTACTTGGATATGCACTTGAAGTGCCGTAACCTACAGGGCTACGTACCAAGAGCTGGAAAGTGGGATTAGGCTGGATAGCTCTTTTTCGGCCAGCACAGGCATAATGGGTTGAATGGCCTCTTTCTGTGCCGTAAATTTCTATGATTCTTTGATTTGGCAGCAAGCCCAAACATATTCTGTGGCACTTTATTCCTTGGTCTATACATATTTATATTGAAAGAAAAGCCTAACGGCGGCATTTTTTTTTGATTACAAAAAGCAGCACAAGTTTAGAGAATGGCATTTGAATTATAAATTTACAGACAAGGAGGAGAAGGGCTAGAGATTGACAGCAGAGTTCGAGCTTAAGAGAGACTGAAGCAGAATGGGAAACAGAGCCCTAGAGAAGGCAGCCAGGTCTGCAGACAGTCAGCCAGTCAACCCATAACCAGCCTGCTTCCAGCCTACCCCACCAGCCACCATCAGAAAGGAGGCGCTCAGGGTCCCCAGGTTACAGGAGCAGAAGCAGTGGGATCATCACCAGGAAAAGTAGCAAAGCAAGAGATGCAGTAGGAGTGGGAGAGGTAGCAGCAGAGCCAGAGAAGAACTGGCAAGAACAGAAAGAACGGGAGAATCAGAAATGAGAGGTACAAAGTCAGCATTTACAGGAAACCTCTTTGTAGTGTATGTACCTTTAAGAGGAACTATGTTTTTGAAGCCCCTGTATACTGTAGTACCAGTAGTGACCACTCGGGTATATAAGCCTGTGTAGCGTCTTGTGTAGTTAGTTCACCTCCAGACTTTGTTCAGTAAACACTTGTTAAATCAACTCCTGCATTCCGTGTCTCCATTAACACACGGATCTAACACTCTTAATTAATATGGAAGTCTCGTCGAGAGCCCAAGATTTTCATATCAACCAAGAAGTTTCTCTCTCTCGATTTTCATGCTTCTACTCCGGCCAACTTTCTGGCTTCCAATTCTGTGGCAAGGGACAAATTCCACAGCTACTTCCACCACCGTGTAATCATGGAGCATGAGGAGATTCGGAGTACGTCAGGGATTTCCTGGCATGAATAGCTCAGTAGCATATCACATTGTACATTTACCCACTGGGCCACCAGGAGTCAACTATTTTCATGCAGAGAAACACAATCGCATCAGTTACTATATGCAATGCACCTTGAATATGTACTTTAATTCTCAAGGCCTATGTAAGAAATAAACAGGATTCTCTCTCCCAGCATGTCACTTTTAAATTAATCGCATCATTTAATGATGGAACAGACCAAGATAGATTTCTTCTCTCTCCCTAAGTCAGCAAAATCTACTGGTTCAGGAGTCAAGATTTTAAAAAATCTGGCATTCAGCAACGAGACCAGTTCACTTGCTGATAAGTCCCATTTTTACCAGCTCTGAGATATTTCTTCAAGCATTTCAGTAACCTTTCCAGAAAATAGAGCAACATTAAACAGCTATTTAATTTTCAAGGGGGTGCATGGAGAGCTTACTATTTAATCATCAAGCATGTAAACTCACATTTGGCGACCATTATTTCCACACAAGTATATAGCAATATAAATGCACATCTGCAATATAAGGGAAGTTACAGCTTTGGATAAACTTGGCAGCACAATACAGAAGGTACATTAGCACAACCACATGCAGAGCACCTCAACACACTGGGACAGAAAGGCACTCGCAAGCAGTCATGGAGTAAAACAACTCAGTAACAGGAAGTACTAACCAGCCGTTTCCCACAGCACAGATTTTTGTGTCTGAAAAAAAACATTAGCCATGGGTCAAAGTGATGACCATCATTTAAAATGTGTGTAAATCCTTTGGGTGGAAAAAATGCAGAGTATAAAAATAACTGGACTGATGACGTTTCAGACCAGTTGACATAACGGGTGTGGTATCAGCCTATTTTCCAGATTCTGGCTTTGTTCGCCATGACCTGTGATTTCTGGCATTGAATTCCCCTCCATTAAAAAATTAATATGACTGTGTAAAGACTCCCTGGTTCTCACTGAATAAACTGCACTAGCATCAGTCCTGACCTGTCAAAACCTACTTAAACCTTCAGTGAGTTTTTCTTTAAATCAAGCCAAACTTTAGTAGGAAACAGTTTCTGCACATTATTGTGTTAGAGAAACTCCACTCTGTTAGTTTCAGTGGGTTCCTAACTATACTATCTCATTTACCTTGGACCATTACACTGGCCACATCTGTATGGCAGTTACAGCTATATCAAACAAAACCCATCCAATCGTACCCACAAAATGTTCACCATATAGATAAACATACACTAGTAGATGCAATTGAACCACTGAGATGCCACAACAGCAGTTACTGTCTACCTCTCAAGAGATTTTCACAGGGCCTACGTTCACTCTGATCTCTATTTTAAAATTCTTTGAAACAAGGAGAACAAAGAGGGAACATAAAAATGGAAAAATCTGCAAGGCTATGGGGAAAAGAGATGGGGAGTGGGACTAATTGGATCGCTCTTTCAAAGAGCCAGCACAAGCACGATGGGCTGAATGGTTTCCTTCTGTCCTGTATGATTCTACGATTCTAACTATCCATGCAGCAATGTAGCCCTTTTTCCTAATAGGAACTCTTTCCCTACTTGTTCTAAACCATGCAAAGAGTGGAGGCCCTGTGACAATTGACTGAAGGGTAGTAGCAGCAGAATGGGACCCTGGCCATCTCTTTCGCTTCCTCCTACTGCACTGCAGTGCAACAGAAGAAATTCCAAATATAGTTCTAAGCACAAACACATAAGGCTGCATTACCTACACTTAGATACTGCAATTTTCCATAGCCTTTCTTTATTTAATACCTTATTTATTTAGATATAAAGACAAGTAGACAGTTTCAACTTAGGGCCTTCTGGGCCTTATTTAAAACCAAGAAACATTCAGGAAAAGTATCTTGTATCACTTGCAGAAGGAGTTACATGATCTTTCTCATTAGCATTGTCCTGATTCAAGCAGGATCAGTCAAGTAGATATGCAAATGTGTTGAAAACAATCTTGAGATCCCACATCAGCACCTGTTTAAATTTTTTTTTTTTTTTTTTTTAAAAAGAATTCTTCCATAAATCTGGAGTCAAGGACATATTTTCCAATAGATCTTCTGTGACTGAAAGGTGAAAAACACCAAACTAGCCACATAATCATGCATGGAATTCACTTTAAGCCTGAGATTAAAAAGGTACAGTTGATACTCCACAACAGGAGGAACCTTGCCACAAGACAAATGTTTTCCAATATAAGCCGTGATACTATCAGTTTTCATTGCAGTCATTAAGTCACAATCAGATTCTCTTATTGTGGGTCTACATTCAGTTGTCTAGTGTTGGATGCCTTTCCTGGCTCTCCAAATGAAAGAGATCCTTCCAGCAATGTAAAGCGATTAGAGTGTTGGAATAGAACTGCATCATCTCCATGCCTTTCTTAGCCAAAAGGGAAGTGATCAGAATCAGTGGCACCCAGTGCACCTGGGGATTTTGTAGAACCAAGGAACAACAGGAATGGAAGAAAACCCTGCATTCATGAATGCAAAAGTGAAAAATCCACATTCCTCATTCAATATTGCTAAATTCCTAAACACTTCTAAAAATATTCTGTCAAATCATGATGTTTCCCCTTCCACCATTTTTTAAAACAGCTTTATTAAACAGCTAATCCACTCAAGTCTCAGTCTTGACTGCTTGACATCAAATTCACATACAACCCCAAACTAAGAAAAAATCACAGCTTCCCAGAAATTTTACAATGGTTATTGGAACAGGAAATCAAATACAATCAAATGGAAAATGTATTTCTCAGACCAAAGGCTCTACTGAGATTTCCAGTGGCCATAGACTGAGCCGACAGCTATTAAGCAGAGCACTACATGCCATTTGGCACCAAAGATTGACTTGCAGAGCATCAGAGTAGAATGTCCATGACCAAATTCAGCTCTACTTGTTCAGAAAGCAAATTACAAATCATACTGCCCTTCCACAGGCAGGCTTGACTGGAGAGAAATGTGGTTCCTGAATAGCTTGCGGGCTACTCAAGTCCAGTCAGTCGACGTACGAGGATAAATGTTCCCAATAGCAAATACAATATGAGTTTAATAAACAAAGTAAAAATGTGTCTCTATATAATGCATGCACTTTCAGAAATAATAACTGCTAGCCAACTTCAGTTCATCGGCATGTTGTGCCACTGACAGCTCGGATATGGGTTCCTTCCATGCAATTCCCCATATGGTCAGTTTCTGACGAGAAGTGCAAAACAAGATATGGCATTCATGCTGAGGGAAGATAAGGCATTCATGCTGAGGGAAGATAAACTGTATGTACTGAATCAATCTGCAAAGATAGCCTCAGTGTGTACACAGATGTCAGTGCACCAAATTACTGTATCTAAAATGGAGGTCTGAAAAAGCACAAATGTTTTTACAGTGCACTATTTTGCTCAATGAAAGGCTTGGCAAGCATGATGTACAATCCCTAGGGAGTTAGCTAGGAAGAGATGAAAAGGATCCAGTGAATATCAAAGAACACTGCCAGTAATCTCCAGCTCGAAGCATGGGAAATGGTACATAATTCTATGCATATGTGAAATTAAATGCAGGATGAACTGTTCAAAATCCATGTCTTTTTTCTCATTTGGAATCCACACATGAAACAATGCAGCAACCCAGCTGCAGCCACCCACTATTTTTAGACCCCAGAGAGATTTTATCCGTTGTCTTATCAGCTAAAAATACATAATATTCACATTATACATCAAAGCAATCAACTGCACAATACCCAAAGGAGCTGATGGTGTGATTTTTGGGATTGAGGATCAGAACGATATAACAAAAGCCTATCCTGACTTAAGTGAGCAACAAGTTTGTTCCTGGCTGTTTTATGTTCTGAAGTGCAAGTTTAAAGAAATATATGTTATAGAAATCAATCATTAACACAACAAAATGCCCTTGGCACCAGAGACAACGACAACTCATGCAGTACTTTTGTAGGGCATCATCACGTCAGCAATATAATCATTGCTGCCAGAGGCACAGGCTACCATCTTTTCTGGCACAGGTGGCCTAAGCACTCTACCTGCCCATACAGGCCATCAATATGGTTTTGACAATCGTCTGTTGTTACTGACCTTCCCCAGCTATTGGCGAAGTTACAGAAAATAATGTTTTTGGAATTGACTTTCACACACTGCAAATTATAAAGAACAAGGAGAATGTAAAATTCAAGGTACTATGCAGCAGGTACCTGTGCACAATAGCCATCATAGGCAAGAAAAGGGGCAAAAAACTCACAGTCCCTGCCTCCAGGTCTGGCTGTGAAAAAGCTGAAGTAAGGCACTAAAATCTGTAGATGTTGTTCAGATTTTAATGAAAATTAAAAAATTACAGAAAAAAAAGGAAACAAAGAATTGCATTTATGTAATACCTTTCAGATCATTACTATGTCTCAAAGCACTTCACAGCTAATGAATAACTTTTCAATTGCAGTCACTGTTCTGTGGGCAATCACAGCGGCCAATTTTCAAACTGCAAAGTTCTACAAACAACTACAAATAACCAGTTAATCTGTTTGGTGATGTAGGTTGATGGATAAATGCTGATCAAGACTCCGGGGCGAAATCCACCACTGTCCTTTGAATATTACCATGGGATCTTTTATATCCACTTGAATAGGCAGACAGGACCTTGGTTTGAGAGATGGCATTTCCAATAATACAGCACTCCTTCAGTACTGCAATGAAGTGACAGTCCAGATTATGTGCTCAAGGTAGTACTTTCCCCGCTGAGTCAGCAGGTCATGGCTTCAAGACAAACTCCAAGGACTTGAGCACGTGAGCTAGGCTGACACTTTAGTGTAGTCCTAAGTAGGGTTGCAAAATTCCGAGAATTTTTAAAATGGGAATTTTGGATTTTTTTGCACACTGATGGTTTTTGTCTCTGACCCTTATATTATCTTTGTCATCAAAATAGACATACTGTTCCATACAAATAAAAACAGGCTTTCAAAACTTTATTTAGGTTATAATTTTGAACTTTATTGAACCCCCACAAAAAAGACCCATCTAAAATAAAATAAGCCAAGTAAGAAGATAAACATATATTGATTAAGGAATTCCTTAATAATTAAGATTCCATCTCTGTTAGTAATTTTAAGAGAGGACCTGTGGAAAAAAAAAAGAAATACACAAAAATATATATATATTTTGCTAGCATGTGCTTTTTTGGACAAAATTCCCAAGCTAAACTTCCCGTGGAAAATTTTTGGAAATTTACCGGAAACTTTCCACCCCTTTGCAACCCTAGTACTAAGGGAGTGCAGTATTGTCTTTTGGATAAGATTATAAAACCAATGACCAGTCTACCTATTCTGGTGAATGTAAAAGATCCTAAGACACTATCCAAAGAGAAGAGTTTTTCCGGTGTCCTAGCCAACATTTATCCTTTAACCATCACTACAAAAACAAATTAACCTGTCATTTATCTTATTGCAGTTTGTGTCTGCCACATTTGCCAAATAACAATAATAATTTTTAGTGGAGACTGCCTCGGAACATTTCATTTTGCCAATTCATGTGGTAAACAATAATCTTCTGACTATGGGATGTCCTGAGGACGTGAAAAGCATTACATAAATGCAAGTTTTTTCCAGGTCCTGGAATGAGGATTAAATCCATGACCTTCTGACTCAAGAGTACCACCACTGAGCCACAGTGACATGTGAATTATCTGTTTATTACTCTGGTGCTGTGCAACATGCCTCACAATACAGAGCACTGGGACCATAACCACTTCTTCAAGCAGTTCTACAATAAAAATGAACCATCTATCAAAATATCACACTAAATGACTTTTCAGATCATTTTATTTCAAATGCATTTTATTCTCCAGCACAGTAACAATGAAAGAAAACACTGCATTGATGGCAATAAGCTACCCTAATAATCGGGTGCTGTACATTATGGCAACACATTAAGCAGCAACATGTTCAGAGGAGGAGGTTAAAAACCATGTTGCTGCCTCCACTCAAGAATCTTGGTAAACCTCTTCTATTTAGGATTGTTCTTCATGTCATCACAATTAGTTGCTAGCAAGCAATTTCTGGTAGAATTTTAATTCTATGTTGTTCTTAAAACCCAATAGTGAATCAGCTTCTTAAAATTGTTAATTCCAACCCCTGCTATGAGATTAAGAGCTGCTTTACCACATGAATTGGCAAAATGAAATGCTCCGAGGCAGTCTCAACAAAGAAATTTATTTTTAAGTAATTAACTTTTAATGCAATTTTTCTCTTTTGGGTGAAACATTGTAATTAAGGCTGGATCTGTTAAATTAATTTCTGATGATAGCATCACTCACCACCCTGCATATGAACTACTTATTTCATGGAGGTTCTACTAAACTGAGCAGGGTGAACCACCACGTGAGAGGTCAGGCGACTTAATATTTGTATGTTGTTGTATTTAGTTTGCATGTTGTTTTCACTAGACCAGGTAGAATCACTCCAAAAACACATACTGATTCAACTCCCATCCTTCCCCCAACACCAGAGAGTCAGTATCAAGACTACAATCAACCTCAGCAATCCCAGATTAAGAGGAGAAAATTCCTCAGGCCTCCCATTCTTGTTTGTTATCCAATGACTCATGGTGGAAACATGCATGTGAATACCAGATAAGAACATCAACAACTCATATGGTTCTGCAGGCTAGACTTAAGACTCTTTGGTAAAGTCTAATGATTTACCAAGACCCACTGCTCAGGCTCAATTGAAGAATCGCCACTTGTGCAAACTGCCAGAAGACAGTCACCTCCATAGCCATACCCTGCAGAGAAAACCTGAAAGAAATGTACTTTTCTAACAGGAAACAGAATACAATCATCACTACTTCAGGTACAATTAAGGTAAGACATTTTTGCCGCATAAGGATTTATTCTCTCCACACCCGTCCACCTCTGGGGTGTTACATCTAAATTCCAAAACCTCCAGTCAAGGACAGAGTATCTCAGCCGTCGTTCTTTCTGACACTACCCACATAGTATTCAAAAGCATGGATTCAAAGTTTTTGTGCACACATGTGGATTACTTTCTATATAAATTACCCTTTATCACTGACAAATCTATTTTTCAGTGTACCTGTTCTGGATTTTCAATCATGGTCAACTTCAATCAGGGACAAAACTGTGCTGTGAAGGTGGGAATAATTAAGGAAATCCAGGAATGGCTAGGAGCTCGTTGCAAATTAATTTTACTGATCGCAGCTAGGCAACCTATAATCCCTTTATGATTGAACGGCAGGTTTCCAACTGCAGCTCCTGTGATCAATCGATATTGATATCTCTCTCTCCCCTCCTCAGAAATATGAACTCATCAGGGTAATGTACCACAACTTTAAAATATAGCAAAAGTACGCTCATCTTTTCTGGGGGTTCAATTTGGAAGTCCAGAATGTCCCACTTTAATAAGTGCACTGGCAAACTGTTTCAAAGCACAAAGGTCAAATTAGATGGACCTCAGCTTCTGAAAATTCATAATACCTCAGCAGATAAACATGGGATGGGACGAAAGAAAGAGGCAATTACAAGCTTAGAAATGATACAAGTGGTTATGAAAAATGGCAAAATAGAAAGGAACACAAAGAGGAATTTATACAGTACAAGAGGGAACAAAAGGTAACTCTACAGAGCAATTGATCTGCTTCATTAGGCCATGACATTATGAAAAATGAACTGTGCATTAAGCACACCAAATACTTGCCAAGCTGTGAAATATAAGTATTGCCTGGGTTATAGAAAACTCAATTCGGAATATACAGATTTTAAAACTAAATTTTCTACTCCATTGACGAATTATAGGGCAGTGTTGCGATATATTGGTGCTCCAGTGTGGCGCGAGAATCTGTGATTACTTGTACACAGAATTTCTGCTCTCAGCCAATAACAACTTGCATATAGCACCGTTAACAAAATAAAACATCCAAAGGCACTTTACAGGAACATAATCAGACAAAAATTGACAGAGCCAGAGGAGACACTAGGGCAGGTGACCAAACGCTTGGTCAAAGAAGGTTTAAGAGAGAGGTAGAGAGGTTTAGGGAAGGAATTCCCGAGCTTAGGGCCTAGGCAGCTGAAGGCACGGCCGCCAATGGTGGGACGAAGGAAGTGGGGTGCACAAGAGACCAGAGTTGGAGGAATGCAGAGTTCTTGGAGAGTTGTAGGGCTGCAGGAAGTTACAGAGGTAGGGAGGGCCGTGGCCATGAAGGGATTTGAACACCAGGATAGAATTTTTAAATTGAGGCACTGGGAGGACAGGAAGCCAATATAGGTCGCTGAACACAGGGGTGATGGGTGAACAGCACTTCTGGAGTCTGGAGCTAACAAAAGCATGGATGAGGGTATCAGCAGCAGACAGGCTGAGGCAGGGGCGGAGATGGGCGATATTGCAAAGGTGGAAGTAGGCAGTCTTGTTGATGGAGAGGATATCAGCCATGTCATAATAGGGGAGGTGTCAAGTAAAGGCTAGATGATTCCCTTCAGGAAAGGACTTTTAAAAAGCACACACCCTTCTCCCTACTCGCACCTCCATGTGGTCAGATACCATCAGCATAAGGCTGGGAGCAAGTTGTTTGCCCACCCTCTTTGGTCAGAAAAACAGGAAAAATCTTTTTCCCCCCGTCCCGCCACTTCTTGCACCATTGCTTTCCTCAGAAGTGTTGCTTTATGTATGCATCTCTTTCAGCCAGGAACCATTAAGTGGTCTGCTTAAAGTTACCAACAATGCCACCCTTAGCATTCAGGAGACACACAGGAGTGGCCCGATTTCTCCCTGTTCTGGCCTCCTCTCCCCACTTTCCCGCACAGATAATGAGGCCTGAACCTGTCCTGGACCCCTCAGCTTTACTGCAGAGGATAAAGTTTAATATATGTTTATATTACCTCACAAATTAATTAGTTATTCCATTAACATTTATTTTGGAGTCATTGCACTTAAGATGAATAGTTTGTTATCTCACCATTCAGGTATTAATTTGTAATGGATTTTCTGCACTTCAATTTTCAACAGTAAATAAGAACACCACATGTAAACATTTGTAAGTACTTTTCATTCCCAATATCACCTTGTGTACATTCAGCCATCAGCTTGAATGATGCAGCAGTATCAAGTAAAACTTATTTAGAAATACAGAAACTGGGCAATCAAGTGGACTGATAGCCATTGTTCACATTGTTTAGCCAAGTAGCTATACAACAATGTTAAACAGAAATTTACCCTCCATCCAAAAAATATTGCATCAGTATAATCAACAACACCATAAAACCTAGTCGTTGGGTCTTACAACAGTAATAAGCAATCAATAACTAACACATCTGCTTTGCAGCGTATTTGCAAGAACAGAAAGGAAATAATGAATTCTGATTTAAGTCTTAAAACCTTCATTAAGGAACTATTGCAGCATTGCTGTAACATTTGGTTACCAGGAGATGAAAATATTTAAATTGATGGTTACAATACCAAACTTGCATAAAATCTGCATCACTAGAAATAATTTTTATTTTCATCCGTTACTCTTGTTTAAATGTTCTGTCCAAGCTGCAGCAGATTCATGAAATATTTAAAGCACTGCAGCCATCTACAGAGGATTCCAGATTGTCTCTGCTGGCAGTGGCTGCAAGTCATTGATATAAAAGTGTCCTCTTCCCAAATACAAATTACAGGAGTTACTTAAAAACAAAGGGCTTGTGTACATAAATATAGCACAGACAATCCATTTCTCCCGTCTTTAAATAAATGATCCATTCTTCACAAATAAATCAGGCTCGGAACATGCATGAAAACCATGTAAATATTACAGTTACTCAACAACTTGCATTTATATAGCGCTTTTAACATAGTAAAACGTCCCAAGCCACTTCACAGGAGTGTCTTAAAGGAGAGAGAAGTAGAGAGGCGGAGAGGTTTAGGGAGGGAATTCCTGAGCTTAGGGCCTAGGCAGCTGAAGGCACAACCAGCAATTGTGGAGCGAAGGAAATTGGGGAAGAGCAAGAGGCCACAATTGATGGAGTGGAGAGATCTCGAAGGGTTGCTCTCAACGATTACAACACAGCACAGAATAGACAACTCACAGGGAATTTTGAAAGAACGAACAAACTTGCATTGCTATAGCACCTTTCACGACCACTGGATGTCCCAAAGTGCTTTAC
Source organism: Somniosus microcephalus (assembly GCF_052327205.1). Classification (NCBI taxonomy): domain Eukaryota; kingdom Metazoa; phylum Chordata; class Chondrichthyes; order Squaliformes; family Somniosidae; genus Somniosus; species Somniosus microcephalus. Next base: position 182,684,558 of record NC_140990.1, read on the forward strand.
AATGAAGTACTTGAAGTGTAGTCACTGTTGCAATGTAGGAAATGCAGCAGCCAATTTGCACACAGCAAGCTCCCACAAACAGCAATGTGATAATGACAAGATAATCTGTTTTAGTGATGTTGATTGAGGGATCAATAATCGGCTAGGTCACTGGGGACGACTCCCCTGCTCTTTTTCGATTAGTGCCATAGGATCTTTTACATCCACCTGAGAGGGCAGACGAGGCCTCTGTTTAACGTCTCATCCGAAAGATGGCACCGCCGACAGTGCAGCACTCCCTCAGCACTGCACTGGAGTGTCAGCTTAGATTTTTGTGCTCATGTCTCTGGAGTGGGACTTGCAATGATCAGTAACATGTCATTCTAGAATGGTACACCAGGTGGAGCTGTATGTTTAGTAGTGGGCTACCCACGAGGCACTAGTCAAGATGGATACTGTATACAAGTCCACATGGCTGAATAAATGACTAGCACAAGCTAGCTGTTCATAATAAAAATGTCTATTTATTTATGAACATAATAACATGGTACCAGAAGTGGTAATATCTGCTGAATATTGCGAAACGCGACATGGAGAATTTGAAGCCACCGGAGGATTTGAAACTCACGGGGAATGTCGACTGCAATTGGCGGACTTTCAAACAACAATTCGAACTCTACATTGCCGCCATCGGGTTCGGTACGAAGCCAGACGCAAGGAAAATAGCGTTGCTGCTCACGGTTGCAGGCCCGCAGGGGATAGAGGTATTTAATACGTTTGTATTTGATCAAGGGGAGGACAGAGAAAAAATGGACGACGTGCTAAAGAAGTTTGATACACATTGTTCTCCCAAAAAGAACGAGACCTATGAGAGGTATGTGTTCCGTTCACGGACACAGCAGCAAAATGAGACTTTTGATAGCTTTGTGACCGATCTGAAACTGAAAGCACAGACATGTAATTTCTTTGAACTGAAATCATCCATGATTCGTGACCAGATTGTGTTTGGTATTCATGATAAAAAGGTCAGGGAACGTCTGTTGAGAGAAACCGAACTAACATTGGAGGATGCTGTGAAAATATGCCATGCCAGTGAGCTAGCTCAGCAGCACGCAAAGACTTTCAGTGAAATTAATAATTGTGTGACTGTAGTGAGTGACAGTGCAGCTGTCAGTGCTGTGTCCTGCAAGGGGAAGAAACGTGGGCAGAACAGGAATGCAAAGCAATCGGAGGATGGAACTTTCAATTGTAAACGCTGTGGTTACCAGCACCAGTCAAGACAATGCCCAGCGTTTGGGAAAATGTGCACAAAATGTAATGGAAAGAATCACTTTGCCAAACAATGCTTTTCAAAAGTAAAAACAAAGAAAGGGCAACAAGTCAATGTGATTGAAGACACTGATTTAAGTGAGACATTTTTTGTAGGAATGGTGTCATGTGACAATATAGAAAAGGATACAGAAAATGTGCAGCCCTCATGAATGGACAATGCTGAACATAAAGTTAATGCATTAAAAGAGGACAAATGGATGATGCCACTGCAGGTAAATGGAGCATTAGTTGCATTGAAACTAGACACTGGGGCAAAAGCAAACTTAATCAGTATGAGTGACATTAAAAATATGAAAGAAAAGCCCAAAATACAGAAACAGTCAGTACTACTGAAGAACTATAATGGACAGAAAATAGATAGCTTAGGTGTATGCAGACTTAAAGTGACAGTCAAAGACAAAGTGCATCATCTCATGTTTTCTGTTGTGGCTGAAGGACTTGATTCACTACTAGGTGACAAAGCTTGTGAAGACTTAGAACTGGTCAAGAGAGTCTACCGTATAAACTGTGCCATAAGCAGACCAGATGACTCAGTGGATTCTGTAGTGAGTAATTTCCAGGATGTGTTCAAAGGATTTGGAGTTCTACCATTCACTTACAAGATCCAGCTAAAGGAGGATGCTCAGCCAGTGGTACATGCTCCACGGAGAGTTCCAGCACCCCTGCGTGACCGGCTCAAGAATGAACTGGACAGAATGACCACACTAGGAGTCATCAGGAAAGTCGAAGAGCCAACAGACTGGGTTAACTCCATGGTATGTGTAAAGAAAAAGAACAATGATCTAAGAATATGCATGGATCCAAAGGACTTAAATGCAAACATAAAATGTGAACACTACCAGATTCCCAAGCGAGAAGAAATCACCAGTGAAATGTTAGGTGCCAGATACTTCACAAAGCTCGATGCCTCACAAGGATTTTGGCAACTAAAACTGGATGAAGAGAACACCAAATACTGTACCTTCAACACACCATTTGGCAGGTATTGTTTCCTCAGAATGCCTTTCGGGATAATATCTGCATCTGAAATCTTTCATAGAGCGATGGAACACATAATTGAAGGTCTGGAAGGAGTTCGGGTCTATGTTGATGACATCATCATCTGGGGCTCCACACTGAAAGAACACAATGAGAGACTGACTAAAGTGCTACAGAGCATACGCCGGAATGGACTGAAGCTCAACAAAGCCAAGTGTCAGTTTGGCCTCCAGGAAGTCACTTTCCTAGGAGATAATCTATCTAGTAAAGGAATAGAGCCAGATATGGAAAAAGTAAACGCCATACTCAACATGCCCTGACCCACTGACAAAAAAGGAGTGCTACGCATCATGGGGGATGATAAGCTTAATTGGAAAGTTCATTCCTAACTTGTCAGCCAAGACAGCCTGTCTGCGAGACCTGCTACATAAAACAAATGAGTTCGCATGGACAGAAAGACATGAACAAGAGTGGATGAACCTCAAAACAGTGCTGACAACCACACCTGTACTCACCTTCTTTGACCCAACAAAGAGAATCAAAGTGTCAACGGATGCATCAAAAGATGGCCTAGGCGCGGTCTTGCTACAAGCAGAGGGTGAAGATTGGAAGCCTGTTGCCTATGCCTCCAGGTCTATGATTGATTCGGAGTGTCGATACGCCCAGATTGAAAAGGAATGTTGAGGCTTGGTAGTTGGACTAGAAAAGTTCCATGGCTACATATATGGACTTCCCACCTTCACAGCTGAGACAGACCACTGCCCACTGGTTGCCATCGTTAAAAAAAAAAACCTGAATGAGATGTCTCCAACGACTCATGATGAAGCTGCAAAGATATGACTTTGAACTGATCTACACACCAGGCAAATACATAGTGTTAGCAGATGCACTATCCCGAGCACCCACAACGAGTCACGTGAGCTCTACTGAGGAAGACGTGGATGTTCATGTGAGTATGGTCACTGCTGCGCTGCCCGTGTCAGACACAAAATCAAAGCAAATAGCAGAAGAAACAGTAAAAGATACAGTGTTACAAACAGTAATAGAGGACATTCATCATAGTTGGCCAAAAGGTTCCTGTCCAAAGTACTATCACATCAGGTCAGAGTTGAGTGTCGCAAGTGGACTATTATTAAAACAGAACAGAATAGTCATTCCACAGGCTCTACGTTGAGACATGCTCAAAAGGATTCATGAGGGACACCTCGGAATTGAAAAATGCAAAAGGAGAGCAAGAGACACTGTTTATTGGCCTGGCATAAATAAGGACATTGAGAACATGATAGGCAAATGTGAGACATGTCAGAAACACCAAAACAAACAAGCAAAGGAACCAATGATAGTAGCTGACTTACCAACAGCACCATGGCAAAAGGTTGGTATGGACCTTTTTCATTTGAATGGTAAAGACTATCTATTAGTGATTGACTACTATTCTAACTATCCTGAGATGGCGCTGCTCTCAAGCACATCAGCAAGCAGTGTCATAATGCATGTTAAATCCATCTTCACCAGACATGGGATTCCCAGGATTTCCATTAGCGACAATGGTCCGTGCTTCAACTGTAAGGAGTGGCAACAGTTTGCAGCACATTATGACTTTCAGCACATCACATCCAGTCCTCTGTATGCTCAGTCGAATGGTAAGGCAGAGAAAGGTGTTCAAGTTCTCAAACAGCTACTAAAGAAAGCAACAGAAAGCAAGTCTGATCCTTATCTCGCCCTGCTGAGCTACCGAGCCTCCCCTTTAGACTGTGGTTCTTCACCTGCTGAACTCCTAATGGGTCGCATGTTGCGCACCACGCTACCCTGCTGTGCAAAAGAAAAGCAGAGTAAGGAACTGAGACAGAGACTTCAACTGTTAAAGCTGAAACAGAAATCACACTATGACAGGTCATCCAAAACTATGAAACCATTGACAAGGGATGATGTTGTCAGGATTGAGGATCCAAATGCATGGAACAGGAAAGCTACAGTTCTTGAGGAAGTAGGACCATGGTCATACACTGTTAGAACTGAGGAAGGACAGATTCTCAGGAGGAACCGCCGTTCCCTCCTGAAAACACAAGAAACTATCCAAGAGCAAATCGATGACAATGCCGCAACTGAATCTTGTCACTCACCACCAGAACAATCTAGCACAAACACACATACAGGCTCTCATGCAAACACATCAGACTTACCTGTGCTGAGTAGATCCACACGTGAAGTAAAAAAGCCTGATAGACTTAATCTTTGAGTACAAAAAAAACTATAATAAAAGAATGAAAAGCTTAGAGTTCATAAAGTAAAGCTTTGAAGATGTGTTGACTGTTGAAGATTTTTTTTTTTAATGTTTGTGTCGTTATGTAAAAAAAAAACAAGTTCATTCGAAGGTTTATAGAGCACTAACAAAAGTGTTACTGATATCATCTTTATCGTTTTTCTTGAAAGTTGATTGATATTGATTTTGTTTAACCTCAAAGGGGGATGTAATGATCAGTAATATGTCATTCTAGAATGGTACACTAGGTGGCGCTGTATGTTTAGTAGTGGGCTACCCACAAGGCACCAGTCAAGATGGATACTGTATACAAGTCCACATGGCTGAATAAATGACTAGCAAGCTAGCTGTTCATAATAAAAACATCTATTTATATATGAACATAACAGGACTTGAACCCACAACCTTCTAACTCAGAGGCGAGGTTGCTACCGATCGAGCCACAGCTGACACTTTGGTTAGAAGACGTTCAAAGCAGCTTCCCCAATTATTTAGTGGGTACGGTTGCACAGGTACTTGCTTTTGTTGTAGGAAAAATGATTCCTCGGAAACTAGACTTTGAGTAAGACAGACAACTTTATTAAATGACAGAGCTCTGGGAGAAGCGTCTGCAACCACGCGGTCTGCGAGAGCACCTTCTCCCCGATGGTAGTACGTGCCGAGCTTATATACAATTCCAAGAAGTTGGTTTTAGATCATTTACATTCATCCAATCAATTCGTTTATTAGCGCATATCGTTATTTTCCTCCAGTCAGGAGTTTACACACTTGTGTTGCCAATTCTGCCTCTTCAGGTCTTCGTTCCGTCTTGTTCCCCGGCGGAATGTGATTAGTTCGATAATAGGATACAAGTGATTAGTTCGATGATAGGATACCAGTGAACCTTGTTAGTCCTCAGTGATTCAATTAGTCCCAGTCAGGACACGAGATGAACTTTGTTCCAGCCATGCGTAAGCGTGGCATGTCTCACTGTGCAGTGATTCAATTAGTCCCAGTCAGCGAATTTGTTGTTTGTGTCTTTTCCAGCAAAATCTTGTCCAGCAAAATTTTATTCTAACACTTTCATGCCCATTTTTCATGCGTGAACCTAAACAGCAAGCGTCAAGGACAGGAATATCCAAATTGTGTCCCTGCAGCCTGTTCTCTGGTAATCCAGACCTTGAAGCCCAGGCAACTCAATTATTTTTGTGCTTACATTTCTTATCTGCTGGATTGTCCGGTTTGAACTTTGTTGGCCTGGTGTTTAGAAAGAGCTACTCTTAGCGCTGTTGTCGAGTTGGTGGATTAGTCCTAAATCAGCAATTATGGGAACATGGATTAATGGGGCATGGATTTAAACTATACGCAGTCCCCATCTACACAGTCCACAAAGACAAAACACTGATACCCCTGTCACAGGTGATTCAACAATGGGACGTATCCCAACCAGTCATCCATGCATGCATATTTTTCAGCAGATTACCCTATACAGCAGCAATTCCTGATTTTCTCCTCCATCTCGCACAGGGCAACGAGGACAATTACAAGGCTCCCACAGTTGAGATCACAGCCCAGGATCCACCTTGGGAGCTTTGTGGAAGATACAGTTTATAACAACACAATGCCCTCAGACATTTGGTGGCTATCAAACTTATCAAATAAAAATTATTCCATGTGTTCTAAAAAAGGTATGTAAGCTAACAAAATGAAAGTGCGGAGTACAAATTTAGAAATAACAAAAACAAACAGTAAAACAAGGGAAATTTTGCACATATTTCCCCCTGCTCCAGTAGACAGTGTCCCATCCACTAATCCTGCAACAACATATTATTCATATTTGACACATATGATTAACGGTCATGTGCAATCTCATAAAAAGAACCATCAAAGCCTACATTTGTACATTTATTAATAGCACATTGCTTTAGCATTTGCAGCAATAGAAATATATGAAACGTATAACCACCGTCATGGTTCAGATTTTCCAGTGCATCTGATGCAAAGATACCAATGTCCTTGGGGAACTATGGAAATCTATAGAAACAGACATTTTTGCATAAATTCAGGGGCCCACAATTTTATGGTTACTGCAGCGTTAGCTTTATAGAAAACGTCACTTTTCATAGAATCATAGAAATTTACGGCACAGGAGGAGGCCATTCGGCCCATCGTGTCTGAGCCAGCCGAAAGAGCGCTATCCAGCCTAATCCCATTTTCAAGCTCTTGGTCATAGCCTTTATGCTCGTACATCTTCCTGCTTACAATGCAACAGCAGAACCATTACTAGCACCCGTTGTCCGAAAAAATGGGAGCAGTGGTACGATCTGAAGTTATTGAAATCAATGCCAAGTCCAGAAAGTTGTAAAGTGCTTAATTGAAAGATGAAGTGCTGTTCCTCAAGCTTCACTGGAACAGTATAGGAGGCCAAGGACAGAGGGGTCATAGTGAGAGTGGGATGGAGAATTAAAATGGCAAGTGACCAGAAGCTCAGGGATACGCTTGCGGACTGAACAGAGGTGTTCAGCAAAGCAATCACCTAATCTGCATTTGGTCTCCCCAATGTAGAAGAGATCGCATCGTGAGCAGCAAATACAGTATACTAAATTGAAAGTAGTACAAGTAAATTTCTCTTTCACCTGGAATGAGTGTTCGGAGCTCAGGACGATTGTAAGGAGGTAAAAGGGCAGGTGTTGCATCTCCTGTGCTTGCACGAGAAGGTGCATGGGGAGGGGAGCGGGTTTTGGGGGTGATGGAAGAGTGGACCAGGGTGTTGCGGAGGGAATGGTCCCTTCGGAATGCTAAAAAGGGAGGGGAGGGAACAATGTATTTGGTGATGGCATCGTACTGGAGGTGGCGGAAATGATGGAGAATGATCTGTTAAATGTGGAGGCTGGTGAAGTGGAAGCTGAGGACAAAGGGGACCCTACTGTGGTTCTGGGAGGGAGGGGAAGGGGTGAAGGTAGGAGTGCGGGTAATGGGACAGACACGGTCGATGGCCCTCTGGGCTACAGATATAAAATATTGTTTTGCCCTTAATATAATATTGCTGACCTTATTGTGGGCCGCAATCCATCCAAAACAGTTGAATCAGCAATGTTGGCTTGAGTGGAGGCTCACTGTTTATATTGCTAACTCAGCAAAGAACCGCCAATATATTTGGCACATACACACAATACAACTATGGATGTATGTGCATACCTAGTTTATGCAACAAACACATTGAGATTATATGGAAACAATTCTTCTGAGTGTTTAGACTGCCTATGAATCAAGACCAATTCAGGGGACAGAATTAGGTGCACTTACTTTGTCAGTTAGAGGATGTACTTAAAGTAGATGCCCAATGATCTCACATTGGTACTAAATGAGTCCTTTACATCTGTCTTCACTAAAGAGGAGGATGCTGCCAATGTCACAGTAAAGGAGGAAGTAGTAGAGATATTGGATAGGATAAAAATAGATTAAAAAAGGAGGCACTTAAAAGGTTGGCAGTGCTCAAAGTAGAAAAGTCACCCAATTCGGATGGGATGCATCCTAGGTTGCAGAGGACAGTACAGGTGTAGATAGCGGAGGCTCTGGCCACAATCTTCCAATCCTCCTTAGATATGGGAGCAGTAGCAGAGGACTGGAGGTTTGCAAATTTTACATCCCTGTTCAAAAAAAAAGGATAAACCCAGCAACCAAAGGCCAGTCAGCCCAACATCAGTTGGGGGGCGGGGGGACTTTTAGAGACCATAATCGGGAGACAAAATTGTCACTTGGAACAATATGCGTTAATAACAAGCAGCACCGATTTGTTAAAGGCAAACCATGCTTGACTAACTTGATTGTTCTTTGATGATGTGTATATGGACTTTCAAAAGACGTTTGATTAAGTAGCAAAATTGAAGCCGATGAGATTAAAGGGTCAGTGGCAACATGGATACAAAATTGGCTAAGAGACAGAAAGCAGAGTAGTGCTAAACGATTGTTTTTCAGACTGGAGGGAAGTATAGTTTTTTTTATTCATTCATGGGATGTGGACATCACCGGCAAGGCCAGCATTTATTGCCCATCCCTAATTGCCCTCGAGAAGGTGGTGGTGAGCTGCCTTCTTGAACACAACTGAGTGGCTTGCTAGGCCATTTCAGAGGGCAGTTAAGAGTCAACCACATTGCTGTGGGTCTGAAATCACATGTAGGCCAGACCAGGTAAGGCCAGCAGATTTCTTTCCCTGAAAGACATTAGTGAACCAGATGGGTTTTTATGACAATCCGGTAGTTTCATGGTCACCAGTACTGATTCTAGCTTTTTATTCCAAATTTATTTAATTTACTGAATTTAAATTCCCCAGCTTTCAAACTCATGTCTCTGGATCATTAGTCCAGGTCTCTGGATTACTAGTCCAGTAACATAACCACTGCGCTACCGTACCCATACCAATGGTGTCTCCCAAGGGTCAGTATTGGAACCACTGCTCTTCTGATATATATTAATGACCTGGACTTGGGTGTAAAGGGCATAAGTTAAAAGTTTGCAGATAACACGAAACTCGGAAATGTCGTCAACAATGCGGAGAGTAGTAAGATTCCAGGAGGACATACAGACTGGTGAAATGGGCAGACACATGGCAGATACAATTTAATGCAGACAAATGTGAAGTGATAGATTTTGGTAGGAAGAATTTTAAAAGGCATATAGGAACAGAAGGACCTGGGGGTTTATGTTCACAAATCTTTGAAAGTGGCAGGACAAGTTGAGAAGTCTGTTAAAAAAAACATACAGGATCCTTGGCTTTATAAATAGAGGCATAGAACAAGGACGTTATGCTGAAGATTTGTAAATCACTGGTAAGGCCCCAGCTGGAGTGATGTGTCCAATTATGGGCACCACACTTTAGGAAGGATGTCAAGACCTTAGAGGGTGCAGAAGAGATTTACTAGAATGGCATCAGGAATGTGGGGCTTCAGTTACGTGGAGAGGCTGGAGAAACTGGGGTTATTCTCCATAGAGGAGAGACGGTTAAGGGGTTATTTAATGGAAGTGTTCAAAATCATGAATGGTTTGGTAGAGTAAATAAGGAGAAACTGTTTCCAATGCCAGAAGAGTTGGTAATCAAAGGACACAGATTTAAGATAATTGGCTAAAGAACCAGAGGCGACATGAGGAAACATTTTTTTTAAACCAAGTGAGCTGTGATCTTGAATGCACTGCCTGAAAGTGTCGTGGAAACAGATTCAATAATAACTTTCAAAAGGGAATTGGATAAATACTTGAAGGGAAAATATTTGCAGGGCTATGGGAAAAAGGGCAGGAGAATGGGACTAATTGGATCGTTCTTTCAAAGAGCCGGCACATGCACGATGGCCCGAATGGCCTCCTTCTTTCTGTATCATTCTATGATTCTAATATCCAGCAAACCCCACTAGGAGTGAGATGTTAGATTTGCCTTAGATGTGTGGTCCAACAGCCTGCCAACAACTACTATTCAGTCTCCACTAGGTACTGGTAGGCCATCAGGGTCCCTGTAAAACTTTAATTTCAGGATGAGTCACCACCTTCAGAAGAGTAAGAAAAAGAATGTCTCAAGTATAAAGAAAGGATTAGAGCTGCTGAGTCACTAAGAATACCTTTATGGATTAAGGAATGGAGTTACTGTCTGACTTCAATTTGCTCGCCCCCAACCAGGTGAATAGGCGTCCCAGAAATACATAAATGTCATTGCACGCAGCGCCATTTCAATTGGGTAGCAAATACTGAGCCCCTTGGTCTCATCCAGAACTTGTAGTTCCACTGCACAAGTTGATTATGTGCATGGATATAGTGGTGATACAGATTACACAGGAAACTAGAACATGCCACTACTGCAAAGTTATAAGCCTGGCTGTGTGAATGAGGCAGCGCTATTTCATACACTTCACCTCACCTTGAGGTGTAACAAAACAAAATAAAACTTGCCAAGAAGGGGAAGCAGAATAAACCAACTGAGAACAAATCACTTCAGGCCACTCTCACAAACCTCATACCGCTGGTTATGAAGCAAAACTGACTAGGCTTGCCTGAAAAGGCGTGGCAGGGTTCTTCTAGCGCTGGCTGGCCAGTAATGGGATGCTTAGATAGCCTTAAGCAGCAATTGGTTCTGAAGTCACGTTACCAGAACTTGGTTCAGTATAAGTAAGGTGGTGGCACAGAAAGCTTTTCTCTACTTAGTGCTGAGTGTTGCACTCAGAATCCTTGTCTGTTATTTCTCAGCACCAGATGACAAATTTTTGTATGGAATTTAGGGTGTCACTAAACAAATCAACGTAGTATGATAACAAAAACATGGCAGCACAGTGTCAGCCGTGGCTCAGCGACAGCACTCGTGCCTCAGAGTTAGAAGATTGTGGGCTCAAGTCCCACTCCAGAGACTTAGGCTGACACTACCATCGCGGTCCTGAGGGAGCGCTGCACTGTCGGAGGTACCGTCTTTCAGATGGGTCCTTAAACCAAGGTCCTGCCTGCTCTCTCAGGTGGACGTGAAAGATCCCATAGCACCATTTCGAAGAAGAGTAGGTGAGCTCTACCCGGTGTCTTGGCCAATATTTATCCCTCGACCACCATCACTAAAACAAATTATCTGGTCATTGGCCCTGAAATTAGGATCGGGGGCTTGCCGCGCGTGCAAGCCCCCGATGTGCACTCACCCTGCGCGCCGACATCTGAAGCCCGGGCCTGCTTGCATTTCCGGTTCAGCTGTCGGCGCGCTGTGCTTACCTGATCCAGCGGCGTAGTTAGTGCGATGTGCCGGCTGGGATCAGGTGAGCACTGTGCAGCCAATCAGGGGAGGGGAAACTCATTCATGAGTTTGACAGTAAGAGCTGTCAAACTCATGAAAAGTATGGGCTGCCAAAACACTGCTTTAACTTTAAATAAAATTTTAAAAAACATCCCACTGATTATATTCACTATAAATAAGTTTTAAAAAATGTTTTAAACAATTAATCAATTTTTTGGAAAAAATAAATTTTTAAAAAATAGGGTCTAAAACTAAACTTACCATCCTGTAAATTCTTTAAAAATAACAAACCTGTGGAAAAAAAAATTCTACATTGTACTAAAAGCCCACTTACCTGAAAAACGAAATACTTACGTCTTGTTTTTCCACGCGTAAAGACCGGAGGCCTTTAAACGCGCGCAACTCTGGGAGAAAAAAAAGGAATTTTACTGCGCACGCGCTGCCTGTGCAGTCGCGCGCGCTCTGCCTCTTAACCCCTTGGGTCAGAGGACAGGAAATGCCAGTTTTCAGTGCATGCTGAAAACCAGCAATTCCTCCGGGCACACGCGTGAGTACCCCGTCCTTACTCACGCGTTGTGCCCGGAATTACTGGGCCATTATCTCATTGCTGTTTGTAGGACTTTGCTGTCCACAAATTGACTGCCATGTCTCGTACATTACAACAGTGACTTCATTTCAAAAGCACTTCATTGGCTGTAAAGTGCTTTTGGATGTCCTGAGGTCGTGAAAGGCGCTATATAAATGTTAGAATACCTTTATAGATTAAGGAATGGAGTTACTGCCTGACTTCAATTTGCTCACCCCCAACTTGGTGAGTAAGAGTCCCAAATATACATAAATGTCATTGCACGCACAGCCATTTGAATTGGATTGCAAATACTGAGCCCCTCGGCCTCATCCAGAACGTGCAGTTCCACTGCACAGGCAGATTATGTGCATGGATATAGTGGCGATACAGGTTACAGCCTGCTCTTTATAGTTTATGCCAGTTAGGACCAGGTTCAGATAATAGGTGGCATCAGGCGGCTTCAAATTGGCCAGTCTTCCTGAACCAGCTGGTGACAAGAAAGTGGAGGTACAGAATGAACCATGAAATGAGCAGAGGCTGGACCTCACGTTCACAGAAACTAGTCAGTGCTGACCATCTCCAAACCTCGACTTAGCCATACACTCCCCACTAAAGCAAAACAGTTTGATGGGTCATCTCTCAACGCAGAAGCTGGTAACATTTCATAAAATGAAGCAACTGTTCTCTGGGTGTGGGGGCAGTGGTAGAAAAGGAAGAAAACAACCCCAATTCCATGAAGAATACCATACTTCCAAATTGAAAAAAACATAATCACCAATCCAGGGAAGACACTTTATACAATGCAAAGTTATATGATGTCACTGACCCAGTCCCTTTAGAAATTTTTCATGTCAATGTGATTTTCCACTTTAGCAAACTGGCTTCTTCCAACAGTACAAAGATGTGTGGGTTAGGATGATTGGCTATGATAAATTGACCCTTAGTGTTAGGGGGATTAAATACATGGGGTTACTGGGATATGTGTTGGTGTAGGGGTTACGGGGATCGGGTGGGATATGTGTCGGTGCAGGCTCGATGGGCCGAAATGGCCTCTATCTGCACTGTGGGGTTTCTGTGATTTCTGTGATACATAGAGATGCTGAATAACTAAGAAAAGCTTTCATCAGCAGAAACTCGTCTCCCAAGACAAGGGCACAGACAGTAAACAATTGATGAGCTGTGACGGTTAGAACATTTTAACATGGAACAGTAACCCAAGGTTGTTAAATAATAGCTGGCTTTTATTGGACAAAGACATTGTGCAATCAGAAGAACAAAAATTGATTCAATCAATAATTTCAGTACAAATTATAATACCTTATATACTCAACAATTAAGATATAAAAGTTTACAGCACTGTTTGAGGATTAAACAACAATAATTTTCATCTATATAGTGCCTGTAATGTGAAAAGGCATCCCAAGACACTTCACAGATAGGCAAAGAGAAAAAATAGTGTCTGGGTCATAAAGGAGATTAAGAGGGGCAATGATAAACTGGACTACAAGAATAGGAGAATGGCAGCTGTGAAGAATTCTATCAGCAAGAGTATAAGTAGCCTTTTTTTTGGAGTTGTGGGTTCTCAAATTTGAGAGTTCTCAAAAGATATGTTGCCTCTCTGGTGCCACTCATGAATTGCCTTCTGTTACCTTATTATAAAAAAACACATCAAGAATCAGGGAAGCAATAGTTTACTCAAATTAAAAAGGACAAAAACTCAGTACGGAAATCCATTTTAACATTTGTGTGCTTGTCAAAGTGGTTAAGAGAACAGAAGGTGGTCCTTTAACATATATTTCAACTGTATCTGGAAAACAGTCTGAAAATTTAAGGGGCTGCACACTAAGGCCTAGAAATTCAGTATAGCCATGTTTGGGGCGCTACAGTATGGCGTTAGCTAACTTTTGCGCCCGGCGCAACTTAGCGCCAGCTTCGCTGATATTCAGTTGCATCGCCCCAAGAGGTTGCTGCTGCGCTAAAGCAGGCAATGCACGACTATCATTAGGCGCTAAGCCGGCGATCCGGGGCGCAAACACCGAAGGCGGGCGCAGCGCAGGTGCGGCAAGTTGCTCATTGAGGACAGACAGTCAGGCGCCGGTCAGTACTTAAAAGGGGGAGGGTGGAATTGTTTGGCTGCCACGCCCTGCACACTGCAGCCCTAAGGCAAGGCCTGAACACTGCTTCTGGAACTGCTCCACACCCAGGAGAATGGAGAAGGCCAGGGAGAGAGCGCAGCGCTTCGGCGAGGGTGACCGGAGGCTGCTGGTTGGCTCAGTGGACCGCAGGCGCCATATCCTCTTCCAAGGGTGGCAGGAGGCCGCTGCCCGCCGAATATCGGAAAGCATAGAGGGAGGTGGCAAACAGGGTCACGTCCAACAGCGTGGTTGGCAGGACACCAACCCAATGCCGGAAAAAAATCAACGACCTCACTCGGGTTGTCAAGGTGAGAACCCTTTCCAGTATCCTCCTCATCCCTGCATGTGCACCTCACTTTATGGCCAAAGGGGCCTGAAAGCCCTAATGGCCAGCCCTCATCCAGCAGCTATGGGACTGTCATGAAAAGCACTTGCACATTCAGGACTTTAGACACTGTCAGGGCTATTCGACCATGGGAGGCAGTGCAGGCGAGATCAGGGCTTGACACGGTCAGGGCTATTCGACCATGGGAGGCAGTGCGGGCAAGATCAGGGCTTGGCAATGTCAGGGCTATTCGACCATGGGAGGCAGTGCAGGCGAGGTCAGGGCCTGACACTGTCAGGGCTATTTGACCATGGGAGGCAGTGCGGGCAAGATCAGGGCTTGGCAATGTCAGGGCTATTTGACCATGGGAGGCAGTGCAGGCGAGATCAGGGCTTGACACTATCAGGGCTATTGAACCAGGGGAGGCAGTGCGGGCACTGTACTTAGAGGCCGTCCTCTCTCTTGCAGGGCAAGCTGGCGCTTAACAGAGGTCAAAAAGGTGATGACCTTACCATTGGTGTTCTGGGCACCAATGGTAAGGTCATCACCTTTTTGACCTCTCTCTTTCCACTTGCGCCTTACACCAGCATCCTTTGCCACTATCGAACCAATGCAGTGCAAAGCAGCACTCATGCCTCCCTCGCTGCCGCCCTGTCCTCACTCTAAAGCAACTCTTGTGCCTCCCTGCTTTCAGATGGTGACTCGCCAGGTGAGGAGGCAGCCCCTCAAGCTGGCACTGTGTCCGAGTCAGACACAGAGGAGGAGGAAGAGGAAGCCGGCCCATCAGGGACACCCTCAGCCGAGGCAGCCCATGGCCATGATGGTGACACGTCTTCCCTGGAGGGGAGCAGGGGGGCCGGGGGGGGGGGGGGGGGGGGGGGGGGGGGGAGGGTAAGGGTTGGAGGAGAGTGAAGCTCCGGGGACCAGCGGGCTGCAGCAACGCGGGAGGGGTGGGGAAGCTCGCCGGCCTTCTCCCCGGAGGGTGAATGCGGCCTCCAGTCATGCTACGGTGAGCGCAGAGGAGGTGCGGCTCCTAGCGGAAATGGGCGCCCAGGCTGAGTGCAGGCACACTGAGCTCATGGCTGCAGTGGCAAGGATGCCTGACTCCATAGAGTCACTGGCAAGGAGTGTGCAGGAATTCAGGGCAGCACAGGCCAGGAGTCTGCAACAATTCAGTGCAGCACAGGCCAGGAGTCTGCAGGACTTTGCTGCATCACAGGCGGCTTCTAGCCAAGTGCTCAGTCGTGCCGTGCATTCACTGGCTGGTGTCATGCAGACACAGACCAGGGCCACTCGGGCACTAACTGCTGCCACCCTCGCTGGATCGGCCAGGCATCGCCGTGCCGCAGCAGCCCAGCAGTCTGTGCTTCAGCAGATTGCTGCGCATGCTGCAGTGCTGGCCCGTGCGAGTGCCAATGTATCAGCCGACCAGGGAGTGCCTGTGATCTGTCAGGTTGGCAGCATTCCTGCAGCCAACACTGTCACTCCTCCATTGCAGCTGCCACCAGCTGTTGGACAGACTGCTGCCGCCCAAGCAGAGTTGGCGCAGTCAGCAGCCGGCCCCTCCAGGCCCAGGCCGACCCCCAAGGGCATCTGCCGTCTCACCATCTGACCCTCGGCAGCCTTCCCCCAGCCTTGCTGCAGCCACTGCGGTCCCATTGAGGAGGAGCTGCAGGGGGGTAGGGGCCAGTCACAGAAGCGAGACGGATCACCCTCGCAGGGGAAAAAGTAGAAGGTGTGGCCAAATGTTTTGTTTTATTTATAAAGGCCGAGACTGCTGTATTTGTTTTAGATATAAAGGCCGAGACTGATATAGTTCTTTTATATTTAAAAGGCCGAGACTGGTGTATTTCTTTTATATATAAAGGCCGAGACTGGTGTATTTGTGTTTTTTTGGGGGGGGGGGGGGGGGGGTTCTCTCCATTAGTTTGTCATGTGGGAAGGGCACAGGAGGTATCACAGTAAAAAAAATTCTTAAACCGCACTGTCCCTGCTTTCTTTTGGAAGTCCTGGTTGCCCTGCTCCGCTGAGGGCTTGTGGAGCGGCTACATTCATCTTCTGCCATTGGCACAAGCCATTCCCCAAGAGGCGGCCTAGAACCGAGTTGCAATAAGCCGCCGACGGGCAGCCCTTGCACTTTCTGCCTCCCTCCCGTGCTGGTCCTCCTCCTCCTCTGGTGGTCCTCCAATATTTGCTGGCAGTGGCCGAGTCCTGCGGATAGCCAGGTTGTGCAGCATGCAGTACACGACAACGAAATGGGAGACTCGCTCAGGCGAGTACTGTAGGGCACCCCCGGAACGATCCAGACAGCGGAACCGTTGCTTCAGCACGCCGATTGTTTGCTCAATGATGTTCCTGGTTGCTTGATGGCTGTCATTGTATCGCTCTTCAGCAGGGGTGCTTGGCGCACGGAGCGGGGTCATCAGCCAGGTGCACAAAGGATAGCCTTTGTTCCCGAGAAGCCATCCTCGTGGGTGAGGCTGGGCCTCGAACATGTCTGCCACAGAAGTCTGGCGCAGGATGAAGGCATCGTGGCTGCTGCCTGGAAAGCAGACATTGACAGCTAGGATGAGCTGCTTGTGGTCACACACCAACTGCACGTTGAGCGAATGGTAGCCCTTCCGTTGCGGTAATCCTCAGCATTCTCTAGAGGTGCCCGCAAAGCCACATGTGCAGTCAATGGCGCCCTGCACCATGGGAAAGCCCGCTAATACTGCAAAGCCCATTGCACGCTCTTGCTGCTTGTCCACGGTCATGGGGAAGGAGATGAACTGACGTCTCCTTCTGAAAAGGGCATTGGTCACCTGGCGGATGCAGCAATGCACCGCGAACTGGGAGATGTTGGAAATGTCCCCAGTAGCGGATTGGAAGGAGCCAGTGGCATAGAAGTTGAGAGCCAGCGTCACCTTCACTGCCACCGACATCCTGCTCCTCAGCTGTGGCTGCAGATCTCAGTGACCGCCGCCCTTCTGAATCGTAGCCTCCGAACACACTGCTCCTCAGACATGTTCAGATACGAGAACTGCTGGCGGTATACCCTGGGTGGGTAAGGCCTCCTTTGCCGACGCCTGTTGGCCCTTCTCTGTCTGGCCATGACTGGCACTCTCTCACGGCGTCTCTGAGCCCTTTGAATGCAATGGAGAAGCCCAACGTTTCCACCCATTGCAGCCCCCATTATATGTTTCCAATCAATGCTATGACACTGAAGTTAAAGACAAGTGCAAAGCTCTGGCCTGAAGCCACAAGTACCTGTGCGAGTGTTGAGCCAAACCAGAAAGCTCTCTACCTTTGTCTCTCTCCAAATATCCGTCTCTTACAAAGAAGGAGTGGAGCAAAATGGCTGCCATTTAGACTGCAGGAGGAGTCCCCTTTAATTAGCACCCCCCGCAGCAACTGGGAACCGTTCCCCTCTACCAGTCGTGGGGGGCGCCAGGCGCACAATAGGCCGGCGCCACTGAATTTCCGGTTCGGGGCGCACAAAGGGCGTTGCACCATGAAATGACGTCAGGATCTGTGTGCGCAGCTGAGCATGCGCAAAGGTTTTGCGCCGCCGCTAAATCTTAACTGAATTTCGCGAGAGGCACAGATCATGCCGCGCCCGGGCGCTAGCCGCTTAGCGCCCCACTTCTCCTCCTCCTAAGGCACTAGCGGCTGGCGCAAACAACTGAATTTCTAGGCCTAAAGGTATAGTCAGATTTTGGAGCAGTAAGTGCAACAATTGGGGGGGGGGGGGGGGCGCGGGGGGAGCGGTGGCGGGAAAGGAGACGAAAGTGTGTCTAAGGAATTAGTGACCTCAATTTTCTTGCCTTCTGTCCTGCAGCCAGTGACTCAAAGTTAGGTAGGTGACGATGATGGGTCTCAAAATCTCAACTCCTTGCCCTATTTATTTACATAGAATTTACAGCACAGAAACAGGCCATTCGGCCCAACTGGTCTATGCAGGTGTTTATGCTCCCCACGAGGCTACTCCCACCCAACTTCATCTCACCCTATCAGCATAACCTTCCATTCCTTTCTCCCTCATGAACTTATCTACCTTCCCCTTAAAGGCATCTGTTATTCGCCTCAACTACTCTCTGTGGTAGCAGGTTTCACATTCTAACCACTCTCTGGGTAAAGAAGTTTCTCCGGAATTCCCTATTGGTTTTATTAGTGACTATCTTATATTTATTTATAGTTTTGGATTTCCCACAAGTGGAAACATTTTCTCAAGAATTACTGTAAAAAGTAACAACTTGCATTTACACAGAGATAAAAGTTCTAAGAGGCTTCATAGAGACATAATCAGGCAAAAAAATGGACTGAGCAAAAGGAGGAGATATTAGGACAGGTGACCAAACACTTGGTGGAAGAGGTATGTTGTTAGAGCACGGAATGCTTTGCCACAGTAAGTAGTTCAGCCAGAGATCATTGTCTCTTAAGAGTACAGCAGTGGAATATACAGGGCTAATGGGAGAGAGCCAGGCAGTGAGACTAGTTTCAGCTTACATAGAATTATGTAGAATGTACAGCACAGAAACAGGCCATTCAGCTCAAATGTTCCATGCTGGTATTTATGCTCCAAATGAGCCTCCTCCCACTCCTCTTCATCTAACCCCATCATCATATCCTTCTATTCCTTTCTTCCCAATGTGTTTATCTAACTTCCTCTTACATGCATCTATAGCCACAACTGCTCCTTGTAGTAGCGAGTTCCATATTCTTATCACTCTCTGGGTAAAGAAGTTTCTCCTGAATTCCCTATTGGATTCATAATTGACTATCTTATATTTATATCTTGCAAAGAGCTGCGTAGACATGGTACGCTGAATGAACCTCATTCTTTGCTGTAAACTTCAACTGTTCTAAGGATCTATATTCAGTTATCAACTTCAGCCACATCACAGAGATGATCGAATGACCAGAAACCAACGGCTTCCTCACAGGGAGAGGTGAAAGTGTTGAGATGACAAGGCAGCAGGCCAGTTTACCCCCAGTTGCTACCTTGTGCCTTCATTCCATTCTGCAGACCATCACAGCCAAGCCCCAATTCTGTTTTCACCCAATGTCAACTTAAGAAATAGGAGCAGGAGTAAGCCATTCGGCCCTTCGAGCCTGCTCCACCATTCAATGAGATCATGGCTGATCTTCTGCCTCAATTCCATTCACCGGCCCTATCGTCATATTCCTTGATGCCCTTACTAGTCAGAACTCTATCGACTTCTGTTTTGAATATACCCAATGACTGAGCCTCCACAGCCCTCTGAGGTAGAGAATTCCAAAGACTCACCACCCTCTGTGTGAAGAAATTTCTTCTCACCTCAGTCCTGAATAGCCTACCCTTTATCTTGAGGCTGTGGCCCCCGGTTCTAGACTCCCCAGCCAAGGGATACGTTCTCCAGGCATCCACCCTATCAAGCCCTGTAATAATTTTGTATGCTTCAATGAGATCCCCTCTCATTCTTCTGAATTCAAGAGAATACAGGCCTAGTTTACTCAATCTCTTCTCATACGACAGTCCCGCCATCCCAGGAATCAATCTCATGGGCCTTTGTTGCACACCCTCTATGGCAAGTATATCCTTCCTTAGGTAAGGAGAGCAAAATTGTACACAGTACTCCAGGTGTGGTCTCACCAAGGCCCTATATAATTGGAGTAAGACTTCTTTACTCCTGTACTCAAATCCTCTTGTAATGAAGGCCAGCATACCATTTGTCTTCCTAATGGCTTGCTGCACCTGCACATTCACTTTCAGTGACTCATGCACAAGGACGTCTAGGTCCCTTTGAGCATCTGCATTTCCCAATCTTTCACCATTTAGGAAATACTCTGCCTTTCTGTTTTTTCTACCAAAGTGTTTAACTTCACATTTATCCACATTATATTCCATCTGCCATGTTCTTGCCCACTCACTGAGCCTGTCGAGGTCCCCCTTGAAGCCTCTTCACAACTGACACTGCCACCTAGCTTTGTATCATCAGCAAATTTGGAAATGTTACACTTAGTCCCCTCATCCAAATCATTGATATAGATTGTGAGTAGCTGGGGCCCAAGCACCGATCCTTGTGGTACCCCACTAGTCACAGCCTGCCAACCTGAAAAAGACCCGTTTATCCTTACTCTTTGTTTTCTGTCTGTTAACCAATTCTCAACCCATGCTAGTATATTACCCCCAATTCCATGTGCCCTAATTTTGTTCACCTACCTCTTGTGTGGGACCTTATCGAAGGCCTTCTGAAAATCCAAATACACCACATCTACCGGTTCCCCTTTGTCTACTCCACTTGTTACATCCTCAAAGAACTCCAATAGGTTTCCAGAGCAATCACTAGATAATGATCAAGAATGAGAATCCTGTCAGACTTTCTCCACTCTGGGACCTGGAAGCTAATTGCTGCCACTGGAGATTGTCTAACAGCACAGACCTAGCATCAAATCTGGACATTCTTGTGGTTTTTTTTTTAGTATTACTGAGCCATATAGACAAGTTAAACTAACTTTTTTTTATCCTTTGTTGTTGCTATAAAAAAATCCCCTTCCTTATTATTGTTGTATGAATATAAATCACCTGTTGAAAGGCCAAGAAAATGGTACAAAAAGGAATGAGACGTATATTTTATTTAATTGGGCAAATTTGGGATGGGTTTGACATTCTTCCAGCACTTTCTGGTTTGCATCTTTCAGCTGATAGCCTAAACAATATGCTCAAATCAAACACAAGGTGACTAAACACGTAGCACCTCTTCTTGGCAGCAACTTCTTTCAATCTTTCAGAACAAAGCACAACCACATCCTGGGTTTAATGTAAAAACTCACAACAGTTAATAAAGGATCGGTGACCTCATCAGCAAACAGATGCCAGCTACTTTTTCTGTTTGCTTTTTTCGTACATAGATGGGATTGGAGTGAGTTATAAGGCACTAACACAATTGAAAGGCTCTGTTGAGGTCATAAAGCACCAGAACACATCTCAGCTGGTTAATGTAGTTAATCAAAACGTGAAATAAAGGATACCCATAAATCACTCAAAGTTATATAATTGAATACATATGCAGTACATCATTTATCCATTTACAAGGCTTTCTTTGGTTGTTGAATCTGCCGTTTGAGGACAACACCAGTTTTACCTCACGTGATACAGTTCTTGGTTGTATTAAACTGATAGTCATTTTACAGATATTACAGTATAATAACCATATTTTTATTGTTTTAAGAGTTAACTATATTAACCTGCCACCCGACCAATAGCCCATTTTAATTTTTTTAATGCACTTCACTAAACAAAGCGTAAACCTTCAAGCCATGTACCATGGTGATAAATGCTAACATAGAACAGGATTAAGGTAAATCTTAAGGAAGATTGCAGAGACTTAGGGCTGGATTTTCTGAATGGGAAGCTTTTGGAGGTGGGACTGCTGCTTGCCGGGTCTCAGTCCCGCCTCCATCAGCTTCTGGCCAACCAGCGGGAATTTCCAGATTGGCCTTATTAAGCCCGCCCGGCGGGCTCAGCAGGCCAATTAGGGGGAAGTTAGTGACAGAGCACGTCAACGTATGACGTGTCATCTGTCAAGAACTTTTGAAAGAAGAAATGTCATCGTTTGATAGCTCTGTGAAGCTGTCAAACACTGACATTCTGTGTAGTTTGATGAGCCCTTGTGTTCAGGACTCATCAAACCTTTCTACTTCGCAGAAATCAGCTGGTTGTTGGATTGGAGGATGCAACAGCCAATCTGTGATCTCTACAATGGAGATGTCAGGTACTCCGGCTCCACAGCGGCTGAAGGTCGAAACAAAGGTAAGTTAACATTTTCTAACACTTTACACACACCTCACATACTTACCACTCCACACTTGCACCCATCACTCACCTCTACATCGCACTTTCAGACCCCTCCGACCTCCTACACCCCGGCGGGGTTCCCCCAGGTCGGGAAGCCCGCACTTCAGCACGAAAAATGGGGATAATCCTATTTTCTGCCTGTTAACTGGCTGTTAATAGGCTTTAATCCCTTCCTGCCTCCAAGGAGATGGGACCCGGGGCAGGACAGCTTCCCGCCTCCTGGCAAGAGGGCACGGAGGCGGGTTTGCCTCTCGCCCCCAAATTCTGCAACTTTCCCAGCAGTCCCGCCTCCATACCTGCCTCCCCAGGGCTGAGAAAATCCAGCCCTTAATGTCATTAGACCAGAGGTGTCCAAGCTTTTTGTCTTTGTGGGCTACATAAGTGCATGACATGGAACCTCATATAAAGTTTCAATCCACGTTCCTATCAATTTTCATACAAACAGATCGTGGTGTTCGGATTTAAGATTTATTCTCCCATGAACCACAGCAGCGCTAAAACCAGCCTTCTCCAAATCTCTGGACCCACAACATTCAAAGTTGACAAACCAACAACTAAGAAAGAAAGACGACTTGTAATTATATAGCAACTTTCACGACCTCAGGACTTCCTAAAGCGCTTTACAGCCAATGAAGTACTTTTGAAGTGTAGTCACTGTTGTAATGTAGGAAATGTGGCAGCCAATTTGCGCACAGCAAGATCCACAAGCAGTAATGTGATAATGACCAGATAATCTGTTTTCGTGATGTTGATTGAGGGATAAATATTACCTGGGACACCAGGGAGAACTCCCCTGCTCTTCTTCAAAATACTGCCATGGGATCTTTTACGTCCACGAGGGGGCAGACGGCGTCTTGGATTAATGTCTCATCTGAAAGACGGTACCTCCAAAAGGGCAGCACTCCCTCAGTACTGCACTGGATGAAACCAAATAAATGAAAACAAGCAGCTAACCAGTAGAGACATCGAGCCAACATGCAGTTTTTGTAAAAGCAGATTCCTTCCCACTCATCAATCCCCATTAGGAGAAAATACTAATTAACTCATAATAATTTAAATAAACCTTTTAGCTACTAAAAAGGCCACATTAACCACATACAAAATCTTAGAAGAAATATTTTGACTTTTCTTGTACCAGCCAACTCTCCCACGGGACTTGGATAGCTGCCCAGATAGATGTTCTTTCTGCTTGATCAGCAGCAGCCAAAATTGTTAAAGGCCCACTTTATTCAGGTTCCTTCAATGAGGCCAAGGCTTTGACCTAAGGAATCGAAAGGTCTCTCAAACCATGAAAGGAATTACGGAAAATACTTGTGTGCCACAGGCAGTTCCCTATACCTTACAGGAGGTCAACTGCTCCAGCTGTTGATTCGTGCCTGCATGTTGCAGTGGTGTTGGAAAACTGTGGTATTCAGAGACCCCAAACTAGGGATTGAAAAGGTATTATGCAGTTCCATGACTACTGACACAATCAGGTTATTGCAAAAAATTGTTTGAATCTTAATGATGAAATCTTGCACTGGCTGTCAATTAGGGTTGACTTGAGATATTCATGGAGCTTTCAAAGGTATGGTGATTAAGTATGAAGATGTAAAATTATTCATTTGAGGAGGCACTAAGATACATACTTTTTAAAATAAAAACAGAAATTGCTAGAAGGCAGCATTCTATGGAGAGAGAAACAAGAGTTAACTTTTCAGGTTGATGACCTGTCCTCTTTTTAAACATGGAATTATGCTCCAAGTCGAAAAATAAAAATCAGCTTTTTCATTGAAATATTGGTTAGCATGCAAATTTTAAATCCCTGATACAGTGGCTCATAACGAGTGAACAGATATTCACTGGTGGTCATGAAAATAAATCATTAGTCAGGAAAGCTCTAGCTCAGCATCATTTTCATTGTGGCCCACTCTATATACACTAAAGGGGATGGATCAGTTTCAGATTATTCTTTAAATGTAATTCTAGAGTTCCCTCCATAAACCCTGTTGTCTCTCTATCTGATTCAGGTTTGATGAATGGCCTACACCCAAAACATTAAGCCATCTTTTCTCTTTCAGATGTTGATAGAGCTTCGGTGTATGTCCAGTACTTTCAGAGATCGACCATTGGCACTTTTTATTCCAGTTACCTCAAAAGACGAAGCATAGCAACCATCAAAAGGTATGGCAAAATTTGAGCACCAAATGCAACATAAAAGCCAGTTCTGGGTAACGCCCACATTAATAGCCCCTCCTAATGTTGCTCGCTGCAGTTATTAATGGTTACAGTTGTCATATTAAATTCAAGTCTCACTATAAATGCAGCCTGAATTCAGATTGAGGGCCCTACCTGATATTGGAAAAAAGTGTAAACAACGGGACCAACGGTGTATTTCCTAAGCAATGAGATTCCTTAAGTGTGAGATTTAAGGATTGAGAAATAAACAGAAGAAGGGCGGAGGAGGGCGAATTAGAGCAAAATTAGGTACAGAAAGAGAAATAAAGAGAGGGAAAGCAAGATTAGAAAGAAAAAGGAGACAAAGGAAAAGTAAGAATTCTTTTTTTAATTTTACATTTTTAAAATCTCCATGAGACTCCACACTTTTAACTGTTCACTTTCTGGGCCAGTGAGGTTGAATGACAGTTCTCAACAATCATTAAAAAAGGTACTTAGGCTTTTAATTACTAGACTTAACTTTCTGTGGCAGGTTTAATGGGCAATTAATGAGCAAATACAGGAACGTCATGAAAATTACAGGGCAGTTAAGGGAGAGGTGCCGTTTTTCCGCGAAGCTAACGACAGAAGCGTCACAAATCGCTCAGTAACTTGTGGCAATTCACAATTCATGGGGGATATCTCTTTCTCACTATAAATTGCTGGCCGACTTGCAAGTCATTCACACGCTGCTCTCTTTCAGCAAATTCCAGCCAATATTGTACTCTCGGGCTACACAAAAGGTCGATCCCCTCTCCTCCCACCACCCCCCTCGATTCCCTTCTCCTCCCCCTGATACCCTCCCCCCCTCTCGATCCCCTCCCTTCCTCTCCCTCCCCTTCTATCCCTCTCCTCCCTACCCCCCTCGATCCCCTCTCCCGATCACTTCTCCCTCGATCCCCTTTCCTCCTCCTCCCCCCTCGATCCCCTCTCCTCCTCCTCCCCCCTAGATCCCCTCTCTTCCTCCTCCCCCTCGATCCCCTCTCCTCCTCCTCCCCCTCGATCCCCTCTCCTCTTCTCCCCCCTCCTCCTTCTCCACCACCCTCGATCCCCTCTCCTCCTTCTCCACCCCCCTCGATCCCTCTCACTCCTTCTCCACCCCCCTCGATCCCCTCTCCTCCTTCTCCACCCCCTCGATCCCCTCTCCTCCTTCTCCAACACCCTCGATCCCCTCTCCTCCTTCGACCCCCTCGATCCCTCTCCTTCTTCTCCCCCCCTCGACCCCCTCTCCTCCTCTCTCTCCCCTCGATCCCCTTCCTCCTTCTCTCCCCCCTCGATCCCCTCCTCCTTCTCTCCCCCCCTCGATCCCCTCTCCTCCTTCTCTCCTCCCCTCGACCGATCCCCTCTCCTCCTCCTCTCCCCCCCTCCTCCTTCTCCACCCCCCTCGATCCCCCTCCTCCTTCTCCACCCCCCTCGATCCCCTCTCCTCCTTCTCCACCCCCCTCGATCCCTCTCCTCCTTCTCCACCCCCTCGATCCCCTCTCCTCCTTCTCCACCCCCCTCGATCCCCTCTCCTCCTTCTCCACCCCCCTCGATCCCTCTCCTCCTTCTCCACCCCCCTCGATCCCCTCTCCTCCTTCTCCACCCCCTCGATCCCCTCTCCTCCTTCTCCACCCCCCTCGATCCCCTCTCCTCCTTCTCCACCCCCCTCGATCCCTCTCCTCCTTCTCCACCCCCTCGATCCCCTCTCCTCCTTCTCCACCCCCCTCGATCCCCTCTCCTCCTTCCTGCCACCCCCCTCGATCCCCTCTCCTCCTTCTCCACCCCCCTCGATCCCCTCTCCTCCTTCTCCACCCCCCTCGATCCCCTCTCCTCTCCTCACCCCCCTCGATCCCCTCTCCTCCTTCTCCACCCCCTCGATCCCTCTCCTCTCCCCTCGAACCCCCCTCTCCTCCTCCACCCCCCTCGATCCCCTCTCCTCCTTCTCCACCCCCTCGATCCCCTCTCCTCCTTCTCCACCCCCCTCGATCCCTCTCCTCCTTCTCCACCCCCTCGATCCCTCTCTCCTTCTCCACCCCCCTCGATCCCTCTCCTCTCCACCCCCCTCGATCCCCTCTCCTCCTTCTCACCCCCCTCGATCCTCTCCCCTTCTCCACCCCCCTCGATCCCCTCTCCTCCTCTCCCCCCCCTCGATCCCCTCTCCTCCTCTCCACACCCTCGATCCCTCTCCTTTCCTCCCCTTCGATCCCTCTCCTCCTTCTCCCCCTTCGATCCCCACTCCCTTCTCCCCCCCTTCGATCCCACTCCTCTTCTCCACCCTTCGATCCCCTCTCCTCTTCGATCTCCCTCCCTTCGATCCCTCTCCTCAATCCCTCTCCCTTCCCAACCTTTGATCCCTCTTCTCCCTTCCAACCCCGCTTGATTCCTCCTCCGCTCTCTACTTCGATCCCCTCTCCTCCCTCTCTCCCCTTCGATCCCACTCCTCCCTCTCTCCCCTTCGATCCCCTCCTCCCGCTCTCCTTCGATCCCCTCTCCTCCCTCTCTCTTTGATCCCCTCTCCCCTTCGATCCCTCTCCCTTGATCCCCTCTCCTCCTCTATCCCCTTCAATCCTCTCCTCTCCCCTCCTTTGATCCTCTCCCCCTTTGATCCCCCTCCTCCCTTCCCCTTAATTCCCCCTTCTCCTTTTGATTCCCCCTCCTCCCTCTCCCCCTTGATCCCTTTCCCCCCTCTCTCCCTTGGATTCCCCTTCTGCCCTCTCTCCCATGATTCCCTCTCCTCCCTCTCCCCCTTTGATCCCTCTTCTCCCTTCCAACCCCGCTTGATTCCTCCTCCCGCTCTCTACTTCGATCCCCTCTCCCCTTTGATCCCCACTCCTCCCTCTCTCCCCTCTCCTCCCTCTCTCCCCTCCTCCCGCTCTCCTTCGATCCCCTCTCCCTTCGATCCCCTCTCCTCCCTCTCTCCCCTTCAATCCCTCTCCTCTCCCCTCCTTTGATCCCCCTCCACTCCTCATCCTCTCCCCTTTGATCCCCCTCCTCCCTCTCCCCCTTAATTCCCCCTTCTCCCTTTGATTCCCCCTCCTCCCTCGCCCCCTTTGATCCCTTTCCCCCCTCTCTCTCCTTGGATTCCCCTTCGCCCTCTCTCCCATGATTCCCTCTCCTCCCTCTCCCCCTTCGATCCCCTCTCTCCTCCTGGCCCCCCCCCCCACAATCCACCCGATCCCCTCTCCTCCCCCCAATCCCCTCCTTCCACCCCCCTGCTAGGATCCCCACCTCGAGCTCCTCTTCATCCCCCCCGATCCCCTCCCCTCCCTCCGATCCCCTCCCCTCCGATCCCCCTCCCCTCTCCTCCCCCTCCCCCCCGATCCCCTCCCCTCCCTCCGATCCCCTCCCCTCGATCCCCTCCCCCCTCCCCTCCCCGAGATCCCCTCCCCCTCGAGATCCCCCTCCCCCCTCCCGAGATCCCCTCCCCTCCCTCCGATCCCCTCCCTCCGATCCCCTCTCCTCCCCTCCCGCCGATCCCCTCTCCTCCCCTCCCGCCGATCCCCTCTCCTCCCCTCCCGCCAATCCCCTCTCCTCCCCTCCCGCCGATCCCCCTCTCCTCCCGCCGATCACCCTCTCGATCCCCTCTCCCCACCGGGGAAATCAAGGGATATGGGGATTGGGCGGGAGTCGAGGTCAAAGATCAGCCTTGACCTTATTGAATGGTGGAGCAGGCTCGAGGGGCCATACAGCCTACTCCTGCTACTAATTCTTATGTTCTAATGTAATGGGAAGTGCTGCTTCGGAGGGGTACACTGCTAGGCTGCAGCTCTGATTTTTATCCTCAGAGACAGCATGGCCACACGCAACTGATAAGCTACTTCTTTCAGCAGCTAACATTGAAATGTTTAAAACCGTGCAAGTGGCAACATCGGTACCATCTAAATATGTAAATTAGCTCCAAGTAAGTTTGCTAAGTGTCCAGGATGCCGAAGGGACCCTCTGGTACTTTTAAACGCGGTTTGAACTGCACTGGCATTTCATTTTATGCAATGTCAAATTCAAGTGATGCGAGTCAGTTTCCTCCAGGGATTCTCACATCACTTCTCTCTGGAATCAGGTCGCACCCTCACTCCGCATTAATGCTACAAATTTACCATTGGTGCAAAGTGGACACTGATTTTGAAGTGTGAATACACCCATTGTGCACTGAATTTATCCTTAATACTACAGTAACATCTTACTCCAGGGAGTAAGATATTAGAAGCTGGTTATGAATACAGTTTATGCACAGTGGTTGGAATCACTTTCTACTATTAATGTACACACAAAAAGAGACAGATCTTCCTTTTTGTGACTAGACTAAACTGGAAGCACCAGTTATATAATGAACTTTTTTCATTCACGGGATGTGGGCGTCACTGGCAAGGCCAGCATTTATTGCCCATCCCTAATTGCCCTCAAGAAGGTGGTGGTGAGCTGCCTTCTTGAACCGCTGCAGTCCGTGTGGTGAAGGTACTCCCAACAGTGCTATTAGGGAGGGAGTTCAAGGATTTTGTCCCAGCGACGATGAAGGAATGGTGATATAATTCCAAGTCAGCATGGTGTGTGACTTGGAGGGGAACTTGGAGGTGGTGGTGTTCCCATGCACCTGCTGCCCTTGTCCTTCTAGGTGGTAGAGGCCACAGGTTTGGGAGGTGCTGTCAAAGAAGCCTTGGCAAGATGCTGCAGTGCATCTTGTAGATGGTACACACTGCAGACATGGTGCATCGGTGGTGAAGGGAGTGAATGTTTAAAGTGGTGGATGGGGTGCCAATCAAGTGGCCTGCTTTGTCCTGGATGGTGTCGAGCTTCTTGAGTGTTGTTGGAGCTGCACTCATCCAGGCAAGTGGAGAGTATTCCATCACACTCCTGACTTGCGTCTTGTAGATAGTGGAAAGGCTTTGGGGAATCAGGAGGTGAGACACTCGCCGCAGAATACCCAGCCTCTGACCCCGCTCTTGTAGCCACAGTATTTATACTAATTACCTTAGAAATCCTAGTGGGTAATTGTTGTTAGTTCTCTGAAACAAGTTGTGTTTGTGGCTGCAATCAGTTTTAGCAGGTGAAGTTTGCATGAGTGAAATTGTGTTATATTATAAACAATCATGGTGATACAGGCATGGTCTCATTGTATTGTCCGTACACAATGGTCATGGATGCCAAATTTAGGGGGCGAGGCTAAATACTTCAACTCCAGAGTTAGATTCACAAACTAACCGAGTACCCTACAGTACATGGTTGATGGGAAAAAAACTGAACTTATAAAATGATTCCTTCCTCCTCCTCCTGTGGTTGCATAGAATGCTAAAATAGGCCAAGAATGTGAAGTACAGAAGATCCCAATCCACCATGCAAATGTTAAAATGACAGTCTCAATCTCCCATGTAAATATTCAACTAGTAGATTTGAGGTGGTGGTGGGGGAGGGGGGGTTGACCTTTTATTGAAGTGCCTGGAATTTTAAGGGCAACAAGTCGAGTGTTTTTTGTGGTACTGTCATGGTGTCACCTGCTTGACCAGGGAATGGGTGTATCTGCAAAGGAACTCAAAGGAAGGAGCAGACAAAAATAGATGTTGGTGGTGGAGAGTTAAGGAAAATAAAGTTATTCTTGTCAACATAATTAACAGAATACTGGTGCTGTTTTTTTTAAAAAGAAAACTAAATGTTGAAATTACAACATTCTTGTGGTTACTGCTCTCCCTCCTGAGTTTATTCAAACCAGCCATTAATCAATTAAAAGAGCTTCCATGGGACGAAATAGGTTTGAAATTCTCGACTACTGTTATTTACCCTTGCCACTGACAAAGCGATAATTAACACCATCACTCATGAAATGTGACAATCTCAGGGTATTGGTTTTGAATACCGTATCTTGATGTCTGCAAGTCACAAATGGGCCTCTTGTTGACAAGGTTCCCAAGAGTTTCTGGGTCAGAAGCAGGACAATGCTTACACAATCAGAGCAGCAGCAGTTGCATCTATCTATCTATATATATAATAAAAAGCGGTTCTTGTGTCTGTCATTCCGTCTGTCTGTCTGTATTGAATAAACTCGAAAGTTATAGAGTGTACCTACAACGTGTGTTACATCGAAAGAAAGCTTACGATTCCAGAACCGTCATAAGCGTATTTACGTTTCGGCCAGACAAAAATTGCGCCCGCGGTATCCAAAAAACGTTCAACATTCCGCTCATTAGCATCGAGTGACGTCGAGGTCGACCAATCGTACGGTCGAGCGACCCGACGGTCGACCCAATCGCTGCGTGGCGGGGGCGGGTTCCTGGCGCTTGCAGGCGAGCCCTCCTAGAGTCGAGTGACGGGACGATTGACCAATCCTACGCTTCGGTGACCTGACGGTCGACCAATCGGTGCATGTGTGGGCGGGCCTTATCGTTCTGAACCGAGGTGAGTTGCTGCCATCTTGATTCCAAACTTTTCATTTCTTTTTCCCGCTTTCTGCGTGTTTCGTGTTTCTTTTCAAATCTACATTTCCAACAAAAAAAAAGTTGCTTTTAAAACACAAATTGTTTTTTAAAAAAGTTAATTAATTTGTAAATCTTTTCTGTAACATCTAGAATTTTCCTACCTTTAACCGTTTTTCCAGGCCTCTAAGCCTGGGCCTCTGTTGCCCAGCCACGCCCGAGCTAGGCACCTCCCGTCGCGCTGAACAAGCGGCTCACGATCTCCGCCATCTTTGTGAAGGCTGGAGGGGGCGGGCCTGAACCGAGCGTCGCCACCGCTGCCATGTTAGTAAAGGCGGGTGGGGCAGGAGTCAGCGCGTGCGACTTAAGTCCGGCCGAGCCTCGCGGTAGGTTCCGCGGCAGCGTCTCTCTCTCTGCTCTTGGAAGCCGGCTCGGGCGGGGGGGCGGGGCTCGGGAGATCGGGCCTCCGGAGATCGGGGGGGGGGCGGTTGGCGGCGGGCCATCGGGCCTCAGGAGATCGGCGCTCGGGAGATCGGGGGCGGGGCTCGGGACTCGTGAGTTCGGGACATCGGGGCTCGGGACATCGGGGGCGGGGCTCGGCGACTCCCCCCCCCCTTCTCTCCCCTCCCTCCACTCCCCCTCCCCCCTCCCGTCGCACTCTCTCTTCCCCCCAGTCGCGCTCTCTCTTCCCCCAGTCGCTCTCTCTCTCCCCCAATAGCAACATGCCCTCGAAAAAGCCTCGGCACCGCCGGGCACTCCAGCTAGTCTATATATATATATAAATAAATAAAAAAAAGTGGTGTCTGTCTGGGCATCACTCAAAAGTTATAGAGCGTACCTACACATATGTTATATCAAAAGAAAGATTAGAGGGTGTCCGAGGCGCATTTACTTTTTGGTCAGACAAAAATTGTTCGGACAGTGGACAAAAAACATTCAAAATTCCGCTCCTTAGCGGTTGGCCAATCATACAGGGGAAATCCGCTCATTAGCATTGAGTGACGTGAAGGTTGATCAATCCTACGGGGGGGGGAGCGCGCTGCGTCACGGGGGGTGTTTCATGGCGTGTGTGGGCGAGGCCTAATCCTTCAAACTGAAAAGCAAGCGGCGGCCATTGTTGTTTGTGATGGAGCAACACTGCCTCGGTCCGGCCATGGGCCCCAGTCCCACCTTCACCCTTCTCCTTCTCTCCGCTTTCTCCCCTCTCTCCTGTCACCCCGGCCTCTCCGCTCGCGGGTTGTTTGCATCCACGGTGGATGAGCTGCCTGCAGGCCTCGAAGCCTCAGCCTCTCCTCGCCCGAGCTAGGCACCGCCCGTCCCGCTGGGCCCGATTCCAAACCAGCGGCCCGCCATCTTGGTAAAGGCTGGCCTCCTCCTTCTCCCTCTCTCTCCTGTCACCCGGGCCTCTCCGCTCTGCAGGATGTCACTGCCGAGCTCTTTGGGTCAGAGGGAGCGGGAGCTCAGCTCGGGTGACTCGGGCCGGGCCTCGGGCGCTACGCCGCCCACGGGGTCTCCGCCGCTTTCTCTCCTCTCTCCCGTCACCCCGGCCTCGCGGAAGTAGGAGCA
Organism: Somniosus microcephalus; assembly: GCF_052327205.1. Classification (NCBI taxonomy): domain Eukaryota; kingdom Metazoa; phylum Chordata; class Chondrichthyes; order Squaliformes; family Somniosidae; genus Somniosus; species Somniosus microcephalus. The sequence goes on from NC_140990.1 coordinate 182,716,838, forward strand.
GCGATGATGGGCCGGCGGGGAAGGAGCTGCTGCTCGGGGCCGCGGTCGCTGCCCTTCGCCCGGAGGCTCGCCTACTTGGATGGCCATTTCGAGCGGCTGTGCTGGCGCCGGCTGCCTGCCTCTGAGCCCGAGTGGCGCCGGGTGCTGGAGCCTCTGCTCCGCTGCACCGACCAGCGCCCGGGCTCGCTCCCGCTCGGGCCGCCGCACCATGGCGCTGGCTGCCGCCGCCCTGCTCTCGCTCGGCTGCTGCTTCCTCCTCTGCAGCCGCCCCAGCGCTCGCTTCCTGAGCTACTATGGCCGGGCTCTGCTCATTCAGGTCGGTATCCGCCTCGACCTCTGCGAGAGGGTGCACTGCCAATGCTTTCCAAATATCTCTCTTTATTGTAGTGGATGTCAGAAGGACTTTAAGAAACGCCGTTAACCCAGCTTGCCTTTATCCAGCGCCTTCAACTTCTAACTTCATCCCCCACCCCTCTCTGTCTCTCTCCTTCCCTCTCTGTCTCTCTCCTTCCCTCTCTCCTTCCCCTCTCCCTCTCTCTCTCCTTCCCCCTCCCTCTCTCTCTCCTTCCCTCTCGCTCTCCTTCCCTCTCGCTCTCTCCTTCCCTCTCTCTCTCCTTCCCTCTCTTTCTCTCTCTCTCCTTCCCTCTCTCCCTCTCTCCCCTTCCCTCTCTCTCCTTCCCCCTCCCCCTCCTTCCCCCTCCCTCCTTCCCCCTCCCCCCTCTCTCCTTCCCCCTCCCCCTCTCTCTCCTTCCCTCTTTCCCTCTCTCCTTCCCTCTCTCTCTCTCTCTTTCCCTCCCTCTCTCTCTCTGTTAAGTCTGTGTGTTATAGTGAGAATTACTACACAGACCACAAGAGTAAATTTTAACAGGTCTTTACTAGTCGAAGGTCAGGGCTGAACTACCCAATAAATCATTACACAGCACTTATATACCGGTGTGGTCACCACCGGTATTACAGTATACAGCAGCCAAGATAAAGTAGTGCATCTCTTAAAATAGTTCTCTTAAAGGTGGAACGGTTACATACACCACACTCTCTCCTTCCCCCTCCCTCTCTCTCTCTCCTTCCCCCTCCCTCTCTCTCTCTCTCTCCCCTTCCCCCTCCCTCTCTCTCTCCCCTTCCCCCTCCCTCTCTCTCTCCCCCCTTCCCCCCTTCCCCCCCTCTCCCTTTCCCCCCTTTCCCCCTCCCTTTCCCCCCTCTCTTTCCCCCCTTCCCCCCCTTCCCCCCTCTCTCTTTCCCCCCTTCCCCCCTCTCTCTTTCCCCCCTTCCCCCTCTTTCCCCCCTTCCCCCTCTCCCTCCTTCCCCCTCCCTCTCTCCCTCCTTCCCCCTCCCTCTCTCCCTCCTTCCCTCCTTCCCCCTCTCTCTTCCCTTCCCCCTCTCTTTCCCTCCTTCCCCCTCTCCCTCCTTCCCCCTCCCTCTCCCTCCTTCCCCCTCCCTCCCTCCTTCCCCCTCCCTCCTTCCCCTCCCTCCTCTCTTTCCCTCCTTCCCCCTCTCTTTCCCCCCTTCCCCCTCTCTTTCCCCCCTTCCCCCTCTTCCCCCTCTCTTCCCCCTCTCCCTCCTTCCCCCTCCCTCTCTCCCTCCTTCCCCTCTCTCTTTCCCTCCTTCCCCCTCTCTTCCCTTCCCCCTCTCTTTCCCTCCTTCCCCCTCTCCCTCCTTCCCCCTCCCTCTCCCTCCGTCCCCCCCCTCTTTCCCTCCTTCCCCCTCTTTCCCCCTTCCCCCTCTCTTCCCCCTCCTTCCCCCTCTCTTTCCCTCCTTCCCCCTCTCCCTCCTTCCCCTCTCTTTCCCTCCGTCCCCCTCTCTCTTCCCTTCCCCCTCTCTTTCCCTCCTTCCCCCTCTCCCTCCTTCCCCCTCTCCCTCCTTCCCCCTCCCTCTCCCTCCCCCTCTCTCTTTCCCTCCTTCCCCCTCTTTCCCTCCTTCCCCCCTCTCTCTTTCCCCCCTTCCCCCCTCTCTCTTCCCCCTCTCTTCCCCCTCTTTCCCTCCTTCCCCCTCTCCCTCCTTCCCCCTCCCTCTCTCCCTCCTTCCCCTCTCTTTCCCTCCTTCCCCCTCTCTTCCCTTCCCCCTCTCTTTCCCTCCTTCCCCCTCTCCCTCCTTCCCCCTCCCTCTCCCTCCGTCCCCCTCTCTTTCCCTCCTTCCCCCCCTCTTTCCCTCCTTCCCCCTCTTCCCCCCTTCCCCCTCTCTTCCCCCTCCCTCCTTCCCCCTCTCTTTCCCTCCTTCCCCCTCTCTTCCCTTCCCCCTCTTTCCCTCCTTCCCCCTCTCCCTCCTTCCCCCTCCCTCTCCCTCCGTCCCCCTCTTTCCCTCCTTCCCCCCGTCCCCCTCTCTTTCCCTCCTTCCCCCCCTCTTTCCCTCCTTCCCCCTCTTTCCCCCTTCCCCCTCTCTTCCCCCTCCTTCCCCCTCTTTCCCTCCCTCCTTCCCCCTCTCTTTCCCTCCTTCCCCCTCTCCCTCCTTCCCCCTCTCTTTCCCTCCGTCCCCCTCTCTTTCCCTCCGTCCCCCCCTCTTTCCCCCTTCCCCCTCTCTTCCCCCTCCTTCCCCCTCTTTCCCTCCCTCCTTCCCCCTCTCTTTCCCTCCTTCCCCCTCTCTTCCCTTCCCCCTCTTTCCCTCCTTCCCCCCTCTCCCTCCTTCCCCCTCCCTCTCCCTCCGTCCCCCTCTTTCCCTCCTTCCCCCCGTCCCCCTCTCTTTCCCTCCTTCCCCCCCTCTTTCCCTCCTTCCCCCTCTTTCCCCCTTCCCCTCTCTTCCCCCTCCTTCCCCCTCTTTCCCTCCCTCCTTCCCCCTCTCTTTCCCTCCTTCCCCCTCTCCCTCCTTCCCCCTCTCTTTCCCTCCGTCCCCCTCTCTTTCCCTCCGTCCCCCCCTCTTTCCCCCTTCCCCCTCTCTTCCCCCTCCTTCCCCCTCTTTCCCTCCCTCCTTCCCCCTCTCTTTCCCTCCGTCCCCCTCTCTTCCCTCCGTCCCCCCCTCTTTCCCCCTTCCCCCTCTCTTCCCCCTCCTTCCCCCTCTTTCCCTCCCTCCTTCCCCCTCTCTTTCCCTCCTTCCCCCTCTCCCTCCTTCCCCCTCTCTTTCCCTCCGTCCCCCTCTCTTTCCCTCCGTCCCCCCCTCTTTCCCCCCTTCCCCCTCTCTTCCCCCTCCTTCCCCCTCTTTCCCTCCCTCCTTCCCCCTCTCTTTCCCTCCGTCCCCCTCTCTTTCCCTCCGTCCCCCCCTCTTTCCCCCTTCCCCTCTTCTCCCTCCTTCCCCCTCTCTTCTCCCTCTCTTCTCCTTCCCCCTCTCTCTTTCCCTCCTTCCCCCTCTCTCTTTCCCTCCTTCCCCCTCTCTCTTTCCCTCCTTCCCCCTCTCTCTTTCCCTCCTTCCCCCTCTCTCTTTCCCTCCTTCCCCCTCTCTCTTTCCCTCCTTCCCCCTCTCTCTTTCCCTCCTTCCCCCTCTCTCTTTCCCTCCTTCCCCCTCTCTCTTTCCCTCCTTCCCCCTCTCTCTTTCCCTCCTTCCCCCTCTCTCTTTCCCTCCTTCCCCCTCTCTCTTTCCCTCCTTCCCCCTCTCTCTTTCCCTCCTTCCCCCTCTCTCTTTCCCTCCTTCCCCCTCTCTCTTTCCCTCCTTCCCCCTCTCTCTTTCCCTCCTTCCCCCTCTCTCTTTCCCTCCTTCCCCCTCTCTCTTTCCCTCCTTCCCCCTCTCTCTTTCCCTCCTTCCCCCTCTCTCTTTCCCTCCTTCCCCCTCTCTCTTTCCCTCCTTCCCCCTCTCTCTTTCCCTCCTTCCCCCTCTCTCTTTCCCTCCTTCCCCCTCTCTCTTTCCCTCCTTCCCCCTCTCTCTTTCCCTCCTTCCCCCTCTCTCTTTCCCTCCTTCCCCCTCTCTCTTTCCCTCCTTCCCCCTCTCTCTTTCCCTCCTTCCCCCTCTCTCTTTCCCTCCTTCCCCCTCTCTCTTTCCCTCCTTCCCCCTCTCTCTTTCCCTCCTTCCCCCTCTCTCTTTCCCTCCTTCCCCCTCTCTCTTTCCCTCCTTCCCCCTCTCTCTTTCCCTCCTTCCCCCTCTCTCTTTCCCTCCTTCCCCCTCTCTCTTTCCCTCCTTCCCCCTCTCTCTTTCCCTCCTTCCCCCTCTCTCTTTCCCTCCTTCCCCCTCTCTCTTTCCCTCCTTCCCCCTCTCTCTTTCCCTCCTTCCCCCTCTCTCTTTCCCTCCTTCCCCCTCTCTCTTTCCCTCCTTCCCTCTCTCTTTCCCTCCTTCCCCCTCTTTCCCTCCTTCCCCCTCTCTCTTTCCCTCCTTCCCCCTCTCTCTTTCCCTCCTTCCCCCTCTCTCTTTCCCTCCTTCCCCCTCTCTCTTTCCCTCCTTCCCCCTCTCTCTTTCCCTCCTTCCCCCTCTCTCTTTCCCTCCTTCCCCCTCTCTCTTTCCCTCCTTCCCCCTCTCTCTTTCCCTCCTTCCCCCTCTCTCTTTCCCTCCTTCCCCCTCTCTCTTTCCCTCCTTCCCCCTCTCTCTTTCCCTCCTTCCCCCTCTCTCTTTCCCTCCTTCCCCCTCTCTCTCTCTCTCCCTCCTTCCCCCTCTCTCTCTCTCTCCCTCCCTCCTTCCCCCTCTCTCTTTCCCTCCTTCCCCCTCTCTCTTTCCCACTCTCACTCTCTCACCTTCCCACACAGACAGACAAACTCACTCATTTATACATATAAAAATTATTTGTACTTTTTTCATAACAACATGCCCTCAAAAAAACCCTCGGCACCACCGGGCACTCCAGCTAGTAACAAATATGTACATTTGACCACCATGCCAAATCTATTATCTATTGTGTCATTTGGGACTTGAAATCCTACATTTGGTCAACAAAAAGCCATGCTATTCAATGGCAATAATCACTAGGCAAGAGCTACAACACCTAAACATCTAATCGTCCTTACAACAACTTGTATTTATATAGAACCTTTAACATAGTGAACTGTCCCAAGGCGCTTCTCAGGAGCGATTAAAATCAGGGATGCTCAAGAGACCAGATATCTTGGAGGGTTGCAGGGCAGGAAGAGATTACAAAGATAGGAAGGGGTGAGGCCTTGGAGGGATTTGAAAACAAGGATGAGAATTTTAAAACCTGAGGCACTGCCAGACCGGGAGCCAATGTAGGTCAGCGAGCACAGGGGTGATGGATGAACGGGACTTGGTGCGAGTTAGGACACGGGCAGCAGAGTTTTGGATGACCTCAAGTTTATGTAGGGTAGAACATGGGAGGCCAGCCAGGAGTGCGTTAGAATAGTCAAGTCTAGAGGTAACAAAGGCATGGATGAGGGTTTCAGCAGCAGATGAGCTGAGGCAGGGCGGAGTCGGATGATGTTATGGAGGTGGAAATAGGCGGTCTTAGTGATGATGCGAATATGTGGTCAGAATCTTATCTCCGGGTCAAATATGACACCCAAGTTGCGAACAGTCTGGTTCAGCCTCAGACAGTTGCCAGGAAGAGGGATGAAGTCAGCGGCTAGGAGTTTGTGTCGGGGACCGAAAACAATAGTTTAGCTCTTCCAAATATTTAGTTTGAGGAAATTTCTGCTCATCCAGTGCTGGATCTCGGACCAGCAGTCTGACAATTTAGAGACAGTGGAGGGCTCGAGAGAAGTGGTGGTGAGGTAGAGCTGGGAGTCGTCAGCGTACATGTGGAAACTGACACTGGTTTTTTGGATGATGTCGCCGAGGGGCAGCATGTAGGTGAGAAGTAAGAGGACAGGGATAGATCTTAAATCTCTGATTTAGCTATGGTTTACAGCTAGAGTTACACATTGATGAAGGTGCGACTGCATGCTGTACATTTTCCATTGTACATCTTGGGGACAGCTACACTGGCCATCTGAGCCAGTGAATCTTCACTGGCTCAGAAGGCCAGTGTAGTTTAGGGGATTAAAAGGAAAGATAATGCAATTAAGCAGATAGGACACAACACAAGAAAGAAGCGACAATGAGGACAAGATGGCTAAAATAATAACAATTTACCATTTTCTTTATGATTACATGCCACTCAAGTAGAAGCCCCGAGATGTCAAACAGGAAAAGTGATTTAAAAAGCACATACCCCAATACACAACTGAAGAGAGAAGGTATCATTCTAATCAAACAAATTAGTAAAGGTGGTGCCTGGTAAAAATATCAAATATTACATTTCCAGAGTTCTCCAATGGCTCAGTAAGTAGCAGAGTCAGAAAATTACAGGTTTTACTGCTGTTCTGTTCTGAGCCAAGCTACTTGACCTCACCTTAGGCAGTGGTGGAAGTGCTGCAATTGACCTCAGTTCCGTTAGGTTAGGGATGAGAAAATAAGTCAAAGTTCTTTTCCTTTTAGGTATCCAGTAATCTTTACTGGAAGTGCACATCGATGACAGGATCAGACTAAGCAATGGCCAATTGGAAAGCTATCAGGGCACCCACCATCCATTAACCATATCCCAAAAGGAGTAAATGCCTTTGAGAGAAAAGTGAAGGGGAGAGAAGATTATTTTTAACCAAAAAAAACAAAGTATTTTGCGTGTAAAGATTTTCAATAGCAAAAATAGAGTCTTTAAAATTCTAAAGACCCAACTTCACATCAGTCAGAAACAGAATAGCTTACCTTGTGGCTATCTAATACCAACTGGTTAACAGTTGACCTTGAGTCCTATTTTCCATTGGCCTCCCTACAAACAATCTTGTTCAACTGGACACAGTGGCTAGGGAAGGGGATAGAATTGCTTGCTTTGGAATGGATTTTGTAGCAGAGGTTGAATACGATAGTTTCAGTCTTTCCCATATTTAGCTGAAGGCAGTTAAAACCCATCCACATCTGGATGTTGGACCAGCAGTCTGACAGCGCAAAGGCAATGGAGGGGGTCAAGAGAGCTGGTGTAGAAATGGAGCTGAGTGGCGTGTATGTGGAAGCTGACCTCATGTCTGTGGATGTTGCCAAGGGGCAGCATGTAGACGAGGAAGCGTATGCAATTCCTAAATACCAGTTTGAAAAATTTGCAACATCAAATTAAGTAACTTTTTGGCAAGTGGCCAAATGTTGGAGGAATCATGGCTTTGTTGCAGAATTTGCTAACTCTGACTGAGTGAAGCCTGTTTACATGCAAGGCCTGATCTTATTCAAGAGAGAAACCCAGCTCCAAGTAATCCTTCCAGAATCCAGTTTTTGAACACTGCATAAAAAAGGTTTCAAAAGTGAGTATCTTCTAATTAATGATGCAGCCATACGCGGGTGTAGAGCATGCTGGATCTTAGGGGTTTATTAGATTTCTGTCTTGTCAGTTTCTGTTGACATACTCGGCCCTTATTGCTGTTGCTGTATACGAACGGAACATGATTTCTGCAATGATAGCACTGTTTTCCTTTGGTTCGCTGACATGGTCCTTTTGAGGTTATGAGTGTGCCAGTAATTGCAAGGGATGCCCTACACAGACCAGTTTGGAGAGATTATTAGCAGCTTTCTGTTCTGCTAAAATACACAAAAGAATCTATAAATGTCAACAAATAAAGTACATTTCTGCAACCAGAACAACACTTCACATGTGGGAGAACTTTACAAGAGAGAAGTCAAACAGTGGGCAGGAAGTGAAGATATCAAGGAGGTGGGGGAGAAGACAGCAAAGGCATAGTCAAAGAAATGGGTTTTTATTTCTCCAGATATGGTCAAGCAATACCATGGAGAAATGTGCAGACAAAGATCCTATGGCCAAAGTGGGTGGCAACCTTCTCTATCTAGGATCCACATATGAAAAATGATCACTTGGAAGAGGTACTGGCTCCTGTGGAACTGCACCTCAGTATTAAGTCAATAAAAGCAAAAAGTATAAAGTGTGAAGTTAAAAATATTACAGTTTTGAACAAAAAAAGGATTACATGATCTTACGTAGGCAGAAAAGAAACTAGATTTAATTTGATCTTTCTACTAGGCACTTTTCGTCTTTCCGGCCTTAACATTGAGTTTTAAGTCTGAACCACCGCTCCCATTTTCTCTTGGACATTCTGCAGCCATTTGCACCCTCTCTGGGCCCATCTTTTGTTTCTGTAGTTGTCTCATTACTACCCACTTCTGTCACTCAACAAATCCCAAATGCTCCACATCCCACCTGCCCTAGAATACCACATAAAAAGGTCCACCAGGGAATGGATCAGTACATTTTCAGTGGCTACTTGCTGCAGGATATAAAAATCGCTGACTTGAAGTCATGTCTGTTTCGTGCATCCTATCCTATCTCAGACCTTCCCTTTTGTTCTTCCCCTGCTCCCCCCCGCTCTGTATTTGCTTAACAGCTGTTCAGCGCCAGTATCTTCCAGTTCTGATGAAAGCACATCGATCTGAATCATTAACTCTTATTTCTCTCTCCACAGAGGCTGCCTAGTCTGCTGAGTGTTTCCAGCATTTTCTGTTTTTATTTGAGATTTTATTATGGCTTGCAGCCACAGTCACTAATTTACAGAGAGCTGACACTCAAGTTAGCAGTGCACTTTTCACATAAACACAACAACAGATAATCATCTTAGTCATGACATCAAAAGAACACAAATAACACTGCTGCCCTGTGACCCAATTATGCAAAATCAATTCCCCACTGAGTACATTCTCTGTGGTGAAAATTTACAAAATACCATGGAGCCAAAGGTCATGTGCAACAAATTCCAAATGCTCCACATCCCACCTGCCCTAGAATACCACATAAAGGTCCACCAGGGAATGGATCAGTATATCTTCAGTGACTACTTGCTGCAGGATATAAAATCGCTGACTTGAAGTCATGTCTGCTTCCTGCAGTTGCTGCCTGAGCCAGACTGCAATTTACAGCTTGCTCAGCCAGACAGCTGGTCTTGTTAATGGCTGCATTCAGTGCATCAAATTAACACCTTGAAATCGCAGCACCAAACTGCTATGAACCTGACTACAATCCTTTTCTTAAAGCATTAGTGTTATACATTGCAACACTGCAAATTCTAATTTGTGGCTAGTTGATTTATTTTTGGCGAAAACACAGTTGACTTGAGTACTGACAATACCATTTGCCCACAGTCTCCTCTCCTCACCCTTCCCATCACCAAAATCAAAATTGCTTACGTACTATATCAAATCACACTCATCATTTTTTATTCTCGAGGGAAAACTGCCTCATGAAGAAGTATTTATAGTTCTCCCCGCCTCCCCGCACTTCCAATCACAGTTGAGACTGGGAGTCAGCTGAATGCCAACATCAGTCTGAAGCCAGCCTTCAGAAGGTATACATGATTCAAGAGGCAATTAATCCCCAACTATCAGAAGAAGGGAACCACATCCCAGCTCTTTCCTCAACCCAACAACTGAATGGGGGCTTGTTAAGAATAAAAGAAATACAAACCCTGAAAATGAAAAAAAAATGCAGGAACTAAGCATTTACTGTGTAATTCCAGCACTTAAAAAAAACTTATTTGGAATTATCAATACAAATTTGCTTCCTTCTTTGTCACTTAATTTCATTGGATTTATCAAAAAGTTATGAAATTAAGACTAGAATTTATCATAAAGCCTAAGTGATAAATGTGCTGAGCTTCAATCTCTGCAGTTATACTGTGGCATACTGTATTTTTATTAGGTGTCAGGCAAGGTTTACAAGTAAATGTGTTAAGAATTTATTCCCTGCCTCGTCCCCAGTAAAATTAGTTTTATCCCTGCCAATTCGTTAACATTATCTGCAACTCTATTCAGATGATCATACATTATAGGCAGTGCTTACTTTTATATAGCACTCATGTAAAATAACCTCTTCAACAACTTTACAAGGGGGAAAGGGGAAAACCAAATGGAAAGGAAAGGAATCTTGAGTAGAGGTAGCCTGAAGGCAGAGTCAAAAAGACAACTTTCAGGACATTTTTTAAGCTAAAGAGGGAGGTGCGAAAAGCAAAGTCTCCTTAACCACGACTCTGTCTTCGACATGAATGTCCTCAACTCCATCCCACAGCATGCTACCCGCCACCATCTCAGCACAACCCCAGCCTGGCATGAGGTTGAAAAGGCCATCCGACAACTGAACAACAACAAGGCCTCAGGAGCAGATGGAATCCCCACCGAGGCACTGAAGCGTGGCAGAGAAGCACTACTGGCGCAAATTCATGAACTCATTTCTCTTATCTGGAAGGAGGGGAGCATGCCAGGGGATCTCAAAGACGCCATAATTGTGACCATCTTCAAGAAAGGTGACAAGTCCGATTGTGGTAATTACAGAGGAGTTTCCCTGCTATCTGCCACAGGGAAAGTCATCGCAAGGATCCTCCTCAATCGCTTTCTCCCAGTGGCCAAAGAGCTCCTCCCAGAGTCGCAATGCGGATTCCACCCACTAAGTGGCACAATGGACATGATCTTCACCGCACGTCAATTACAAGAGAAATGCAGGGAACAGCACCAACCGCTGTACATGGCCTTCTTTGATCCCACAAAGGCCTTCGACACTGTCAACCGTGAGGGATTATGGAGTGTCCTCCTCAAATTCGGCTGCCCTCAAAAGTTTGTCACCATCCTCCGCCTGCTTCATGACAACATGCAAGCCGTGATCCTGACGGTTCCACCACAGACTCAATTCACGTATGAACTGGGGTCAAGCAAGGCTGTGTCATCGCACCAACGCTCTTCTCGATCTTCCTTGCTGCAACGCTCCATCTCACCCTCAGTAAGCTCCCTACTGGAGTGGAGCTAAGTTACAGAACAAACGGGAAACTGTTCAACCTCCGTCGCCTCCAGTCCAGATCCAAGGTCGTCCCATCCTCTGTCGTCAAATTACAGTATGCAGGCGATGCTTGCGTCTGCGCACACTCGGAGGTCGAACTCCAAACCATCGTCAACACCTTGTGATACCGAAGCATACGAGAGCATGGGCCTCACACTAAACATCCGTAAAACAAAGGTCCTCTACCAACCTGCCCCCGCCACAAAGTGCTGCCCCCCAATTATCAAAATCCACGACAAGACCTTGGACAACGTGGACCACTTTCCATACCTCGGGAGCCTACAAGGGCAGACGTCGACGACGAAGTCCAACACCGCCTTCAGTGTGCCAGTGCAGCCTTCGGTCGCCTGAGGAAGAGAGTGTTTGAAGACCAGGACCTCAAACCTGGCACTAAGCTCATGGTCTACAGGACAGCAGTGATACCTGCCCTGCTGTATGTCTCAGAGACATGGACCATGTACAGCAGGCACCTCAAAGCACTGGAGAGGTACCACCAACGCTGCCTCCGCAAGATCCTGCAAATCCATTGGCAGGATAGGCGCACCAACGTCAGTGTTCTTGCTCAGGCCAACATCCGCAGCATCGAAGCTCTGACCACGCTCAATCAGCTCCGATGGACGGGTCACATTGTCCGCATGCCCGATACGAGACTCCCAAAACAAGCGCTCTGAGTGCGAGTCATCAAAGAGTGCTGTGAGTTTGGGTAAGTGTGAGAGTTCTTTAATTGTTATTTCTCTTTAAATCATTCTTGATAAGATTACTTAAGCAGTTTAAGTAAAAGGGAAAAGTTAACTATTTGGGATTCTGTTGGTTTAAGAAGAATAAAACAAGGTTACACTGCAGTAGGAGTAAATTGGCATAGCAGGCAGTGGAAACCAGTTTTCTAGCCAATCAGCAGGGGTGACTCATTTGGCTGTAAACAAACAAACAGTATAAAAAGACCAGTCCAAGTGCGAGCAAGAACTGAGTGCGAGTCATCAAAGAGTGCTGTGAGTTTGGGTAAGTGCGAGTTAGGGTAAGTGGGGTGTTAGGTGCACTTTTCAAACTAACTCTGTGGGTTGTAGTTAATAAGGCCTTTCTGGTGCAGAGTGACTGTTGGTAAACCATTTAACTGGTGTAACTAGAGGGATTGATTTAATTTAAATCCAATTAATTAAAGGGGATACTAGCATCTAAAATCGGGCAGAGGGTGTCCATAACTAACAATAAAAAATTTAATTAATTATAGAATGGAGCAGGTGGTGTGTTACTGTTGCGAGATGTGGGAGCTGGTGAACCCCATTGAGGCTCACGGTGATTACGTCTGTGACAAGTGTCTGCTGCTACAGGAACTCCAGCTCCGTGTTGATGAGCTGCAGTCCGAGCTTCAGACACTGCGACACATCAGGGAGGGGGAGAAGTACCTGGACTCTGTGTTTCAGGAGGTGGTCACACCTATGAAGTTAAGTAATTCAGATGTAGCCCATGGTCAGGGACAGGACGGTGTGACTACGAGTGAGGCAGGTACGGGGATCCAGGAGGTAGAGCTGGAGGAGCCGCAGCCCTTGCTCTTGTCCAACAGGTTCCAGGTTCTTACTCCCTGTGGGGACAGGAGCAGGGACTGCAGGGAGGATGAGCAACCTGGCCACAGCATCGTGGAACGGGGGGCCATTCAAGAGGGGGGAGTAAATAGAAATGTTGTAGTGGTAGGGGATAGTATTATTAGGGGGATAGAGTTCTCTGCAGCCGAGAGCGAGAGTCCCGAAGGCTGTGTTGCCTACCCGGTGCCAGGGTTAAGGACATCTCCTCTGGGCTGGAAAGAAACTTGCAGTGGGAGGGGGTGGATCCAGTTGTCGTGGTCCATGTTGGTACAAACGACGTAGATAGGACTAGGAAGCCAGTTCTGTTAAAGGAGTATGAGCAGCTAGGGGTCAAATTAAAAAACAGAACCTCAAGGGTAATAATCACTGGATTATTACCTGAGCCACGAGCGACAAATGAAATTAGAGAGTTAAATGCGTGGCTCAAAGACTGCTGTGGGAGAAATGGGTTTTGCTTCCTGGGACACTGGCACCAGTACTGGGGCAGGAGGGAGCTGTTCCGTTGGGACGGACTTCACTTGGCCAGTGCTGGGACTAGAGTCCTGGCGGATCATATAACTATGGCTGTAGAGAGGGCTTTAAACTAACTAGTGGGGGGGAGGTTCCTAGAGAGCAAATAATAAAAATGACAACAGAGAAGGTTGTCTTAGGTAGCAGTGGGGAAATTAAAAACCAGAGCGTGTCAGGAAGGGGCAGAAGGTATGGAGTAAAAAGGTAAAGTAATAAAAAGGGCAAAAGCAGGAACTAAGTGTCACAAAACATCTTTGAAAGTTCTCTATCTGAATGCACATAGCATTCGTAACAAAATAGATGAGTTAATGGCACAAATAACTACATATGGGTATGATCTTGTGGCCATTACAGAAACATGGCTGCAGGGTGACCATGCCTGAGCAGTAAACATACCAGGTTATTTAACAATCAGGAAGGACAGACAGGAAGGAAGGGGAGGTGGGGTGGCTATGTTAATAAAGGAAGGAATCACTGTAATGCAGAGAAATGATACTGGATCAAAAGATCAGAATAATGAAAGAGTTTGGGTGGAGGTAAGGAATAATAAGGGGAAAAAAACACTAGTGGGCGTAGTCTATAGGCCTCCGAACAGTTGCAACTCTGTTGGACGGAGTATCAATCAGGAAATAGTTGAGGCTTGTAATAAGGGAACATCTATAATTATGGGGGATTTTAACTATCATATGAATTGGACAAATCAAATTGGGCAGGGCTGCCTTGAGGATGAGTTCATTGAGTGTATTAGGGATGGGTTTCTTGAGCAGTATGTAACTGAACCGGCCAGGGGGCAAGCAACCTTAGATCTGGTCCTGTGTAACGAGACAGGTTTAATTAAAAATGTCCGAGTAAAGGATCCCCTTGGAATGAGTGACCATAACATGGTTGAATTCCATATTCAATTAGAGGATGAGAAGGTTGGATCTCAAACAAGCGTGCTAAGCTTGAATAAAGGAGACTATGAAGGTATGAGAGCGGAATGGAGTAGAGTGGATTGGGAAAATAGATTAAAGGGTAAGACGATACATGATCAGTGGTGTACATTTAAGGAGTTATTTTACAAATTCCAAAAAATATATATTCCACTGAGAAGGGTGTAAAAGAAGACAGCCATCCGTGGCTAAGTAAAGAAATTAAGGATAGTATTTGACTAAAAACAAGGGCATATAAGGTAGCCAAATCTAGTGGGAGGATAGCGGATTGGGGAAACTTTAAAAGACAGCAAAAAATAACAAAAAGATTAAGAAAGGGAAGATAGATTATGAAAGTAAATTAGCAAAAAATATAAAAACAGATAGTAAGAGTTTTTATAGTTATATAAAAAGAAAAAGGGTGGCTAAAGTAAATGTTGGTCCCTTAGAGGATGAGACCGGGAAATTAATGGTGGGAAATATGGAGATGGCAAAAACACTGAATGAATATGTTGTATCAGTCTTTACAGTAGAAGACACTAAGAATATCCCAACACTGGACAAACAGGGGGCTATGGGGGGGAGGAGTTAAACACAATAAAAATCACTAAGGAAGTGGTACTCGGTAAAATAATGGGACTCAAGGCGGATAAATCACCTGGACCTGATGGCTTACATCCTAGGGTCTTGAGGGAAGTGGCGGAAGGGATTGTGGATGCATTGGTAATAATTTTCCAAAACTCCCTGGACTCAGCAAAGGTCCCGGCAGACTGGAAAACTGCTAATGTAACACCCTTATTTAAAAAGGGCAGTAGACAGAAGGCTGGAAACTATAGACCGGTTAGCCTAACATCTGTGGTCGGTAAAATTTTGGAGTCCATTATTAAGGAGTCAGTAACAGGACATTTGGATAATCATAATTTAATAGGACAAAGTCAGCATGGTTTTATGAAGGGGAAGTCATGTTTGACAAATTTGCTGGAGTTCTTTGAGGAAGTAACATATAGGGTGGATAAAGGGGAACCAGTGGACGTAGTGTATTTAGACTTCCAAAAGGCATTTGACAAGGTGCCACACAAAAGATTATTGCTTAAGATAAAAAATCACGGGATTGGGGGTAATATTCTGGCATGAATAGAGGATTGGCTATCTAACAGAAGGCAGAGTTGGGATAAATGGTTCATTCTCAGACTGGCAATCAGTAACTAGTGGTGTTCCGCAGGGGTCAGTGCTGGGTCCCCAACTTTTACAATCTATATTAACGATTTGGAGGAGGGGACCGAGTGTAACATATCAAAGTTTGCAGATGATACTAAGAGGGAAAGTAGTGAGTGAGGAGGACATAAAAAACCTACAAGGGGACATAGACAGGCTAAGTAAGTGGGCAGAGATTTGGCAGATGGAATACAATACTGGAAAGTGTGAGGTTATGCACTTTGGCAGGAAAAATTGTAGAGCAAGTTATTATCTTAATGGCAAGAAACTGGAAAGTACTGAAGTACAAAGGGATCTGGGGGTCCTGGTGCACAAAACTCAAAAGGTTAGTATGCAGGTGCAGCAAGTGATTAAGGCGGCCAATGGAATGTTGGCTTTCATTGCTAGGGGGATAGAATATAAAAATAGGGAGGTATTGCTTCAGTTGTACAAGGTATTGGTGAGCCCGCACCTGGAATACTGCATACAGTTTTGGTGTCCATACTTAAGAAAGGACATACTTGCTCTCGAGTCAGTACAAAGAAGGTTCACTCGGTTAATCCCGGGGATGAGGGGATGGACATATGAGGAGAGGTTGAGTAGTGTGGTAAACCACTTTTATCGTTCACTATCGTTACACTATGGTTATCACTGTTTACACTGTTGTATCACTACACGAGGTCGCCTCTTGTCACGCTGTTATACCTGGGCTGACCACTGCTGACTCCGCCCATGGCTCCACCTACTTGCCCAGGTATAAAGGTGGTCGACTGGCTGGTATTCCTCCTTGTTGGATCCGATCACCCACGAGGGTGGGCTCTGTTATTTAGCCAATTAAAACCTATATAGTTACTGTCTTAACTCGTCGCTTTTCATTGGATGAATTGATAGGTATATCAATTTTATTGGCTAAATTTTGAAATGTCTTTAATGGAGCAGCCAAACGACCAGTCAGACGCCCAGCTACAACAGCCACAGCAGCCGGCCTGGCTGCGAGCCCTCCGACCGCCGTACCTGGATCTAAACCCACAGGCAGCAAACTCAGCCCTCGACTTCAAACACTGGCTGAGCTGTTTCGAATCCTACCTGGGAGAATCCGGCGTGCCTCAGAGATCCAAACTAAGAGTTCTGACCGCCCAAGTGAGCCCTAAAGTATTTGCACTCATCCAGGACCTTACTACATACGAGGCCACCCTCAACCTGCTGAAAGAGCAGTACCGGAGCCCGGTAAATTCTATGTATGCCAGACATCTCCTAAGATCCCGCCCGCAACAGCCAGGAGAGTCTGTAGATGAATTTTTACGGGCGCTACAAACACTCGGCAGGGACTGTGACTTTAAAGCTGTAACGGCTGCAGAAAATACTGAAGAGAATATCCGTGATGCCTTCGTGAAAGG
Source organism: Somniosus microcephalus (assembly GCF_052327205.1). Taxonomy (NCBI): domain Eukaryota; kingdom Metazoa; phylum Chordata; class Chondrichthyes; order Squaliformes; family Somniosidae; genus Somniosus; species Somniosus microcephalus. The sequence goes on from NC_140990.1 coordinate 182,733,087, forward strand.
CCTTCGGTCCGACTACTCACGGCAAAGGCTGCTCGAATCAAAGGACCTCGACCTGAACACAGCTGCAGCCCTCGCTCGCTCTCTGGAAGTGGCCCATCGGGACCTCGAGGCGTATTCCAGGTACTGTGCTGCGCGACCCTGGGACTCGGGCCCGACCCCGACCGCAATACCCCTCGCACCGCCGCCTCTGGGACCTACCTCAGCGTCCCGGACCCGATCGGGACCGCCACCCCCGGTACCGGCTGCGACATCGGAGCCCCGCGATCGGGCCGCCGGCTGCTTTTTCTGTGGCCAGGCGAAACACCCGAGGGCGCGCTGCCCTGCAAGAAACGCGACCTGCTCCGACTGCCACAAGAAAGGCCACTTCGCGAAGGCCTGCAGGGGGAAAGCCACAGACGCCAGCAGTGCCTCATGCGAGTTGTGGGGGCGGCCATCTTTCATCAAGGCCACAGATGCCAGTATCCCCTCGTGAGAGTCGTGGGGGTGGCCATCTTTGATCAAGGCCACCGACACCGGCAGTGCCTCATCTGAGTTGTGGGGGCGGCCATCTTCTCCGCCATTTTATGCAACGTCGTGGGCACCGCCATTTTGTTCACCACACTCGACCGCCACCTTGTCTCCAGACCCGACCACAGCCTCACCCGCAGACTACAGCAGCTCGCTCAGCCATACACTAGCCTCCGTCACACTGGACCAAGCTCGCCCGCATCACCTGTCCAAGTCCATGATGGACATCAAAGTAAACGGCCACGCCACGACCTGCCTGTTCGACAGCGGAAGCACGGAGAGTTTCATCCATCCAGACACGGTGAGCCACTACTCCCTCACTGTCCGGCCAACGCGCAACCGGATCTCGATGGCGTCGAGGTCCCATTCAACAGACATCAGCGGATACTGTGTTGTGACCCTGTCGGTTAGGGGCACGGAGTATAAAAATTTTAAACTTCTCGTCCTGCCCCAACTCTGCGCTGCCGTCCTACTCGGGCTGGATTTCCAATCCCACCTTCAAAGTGTCACTTTGGCATACGGTGGACCCCTCCCCCCACTCACAGTCGACAACCAACAGCCTTTAAACCGCCCACCGCGTACCACCTGCGGCCTATCCACCCTCAGGGTTCCGCCCCCCTCCCTGTTCGCCAACCTCACCCGCGACTGTAAACCCGTCGCTACCAAGAGCAGGCGGTACAGCGCCGGGGACAGAGCTTTTATTAGCTCCGAGGTGCAGCGTCTCCTGAAAGAGGGCATCATCGAGAGGAGCAGCAGCCCCTGGCGTGCCCAGGTCGTAGTCGTTAAGACCGGCAATAAAAACCGCCTAGTCATCGACTACAGCCAAACCATAAACCGGTACACCCAGCTGGACGCATACTCCCTTCCCCGCATATCTGATATGGTCAATCAGATTGCACAGTACCGAGTATTCTCTACCATCGACCTTAAGTCGGCCTACCACCAACTCCCTATCCGCCCTGAGGACCGCCAGTATACCACCTTCGAGGCGAATGGCCGCCTCTACCACTTCCTTAGGGTTCCCTTCGGCGTCACCAACGGGGTTTCAGTCTTCCAAAGGGAGATGGACTGGATGGTTGACCAGAACGGGCTGCAAGCCACGTTCCCCTATCTAGATAACATCACCATCTGCGGCCGCGACCGGCAGGACCATGATGTTAATCTGGAGAGATTCCTCCGTACGGCCCAACGACTGAACCTCACCTACAATAAGGAGAAATGTGTGTTTAACACCTCGCGCCTTGCCATCCTCAGCTGCGTAGTAGAGAACGGAGTCATCGGCCCCGACCCCGAAAGAATGCGCCCCCTCATGGAGCTTCCCCTCCCCCACTGTCCAAAGGCGCTGAAGAGAACCCTGGGGCTCTTCGCCTACTATGCCCAATGGGTGCCGAATTATGCGGACAAAGCCAGACCCCTCATGAAGTCCGCCTCCTTCCCCCTGACGGCAGAAGCGTGCGCAGCCTTCTCCCTCATTAAGGGAGACATTGCTAAGGCCACAATGCACGCGGTGGATGAGTCTATCCCTTTCCAAGTGGAGAGCGATGCATCCGACTTCACCCTAGCCGCAACCCTTAACCAGAAGGGGAGACCGGTGGCCTTCTTCTCAAGGACCCTCCAGGGCCCTGAGATCCGACACTCCTCGGTCGAGAAGGAGGCCCAGGCGATCGTGGAGGCTGTACGACGCTGGAGGCATTACCTGGCAGGCAAACGATTTACCCTCCTCACCGACCAGCGTTCGGTCGCTTTTATGTTTAATAACAAGCTGAGGGGCAAAATCAAGAACGACAAGATCTTGAGGTGGAGAATCGAGCTCTCCACCTATGATTATGAGATCTTGTACCGGCCTGGTAAACTGAACGAACCCCCAGATGCTCTATCACGAAGTACATGCGCCAACGCGCAAATTGATAGACTGCAGACCCTCCACAACGACCTCTGCCACCCTGGAGTCACCAGACTTTACCACTTCATTAAGGCCCGCAACCTGCCCTACTCCATCGAGGAGGTCAGGACCATGACCAGGAACTGCCAAACCTGTGCCGAATGCAAACCGCATTTCTTTAGGCCGGACAGAGCAAGCCTGATCAAGGCCACCCGCCCCTTCGAGCGCTTGAGCATCGATTTTAAGGGGCCCCTCCCGTCCTCTGACCGTAATGTGTACTTCCTCAACATCATTGACGAGTACTCCCGTTTCCCCTTTGCCTTCCCCTGCCCAGACACGACCAGTACCACGGTCATCAAATGCCTGAACGACCTCTTCGCCGTGTTCGGGTTCCCGAACTATATACATAGCGACCGGGGCTCCTCCTTCATGAGCGAGGAACTTCGCCAGTTCCTACTAGCGAGAGGTATTGCTGCAAGCAGGACCACCAGCTACAACCCCCGAGGGAACGGCCAGGTGGAAAGAGAGAACGCGACTGTCTGGAAGGCCGTTCTCTTAGCCTTAAAGTCCAAGGGCCTCCCAACCTCTCGCTGGCAGGAAGTCCTCCCGGCAGCGCTGCATTCCATCCGGTCACTGCTTTGCACTGCCATTAACGCCACCCCCCATGAACGAATGTTTGTTTTCCCCAGGAAGTCGACTACGGGAACCACGCTACCAACTTGGCTGACCTCTCCGGGGCCCGTCTTGCTGCGAAAGCACGCGAGGGCCCATAAAACGGACCCCCTGGTCGAGAGGGTGGGCCTCCTGCACGCCAACCCCCAGTACGTCTATGTGGCATACCCAGCCGGGCGGGAGGACACAGTCTCCTTACGAGACCTCGCACCCTCGGGCATCCCTGAGACACCACCGTTACCCCCCACCACTCCCCCAAATCCAGCCCAGGTAGACGGCATGCCGGAACCCCACGAGCCTTCGCCGACCACGCAGACACCAGCATTAACATCGGATACTGCATCACCGCCGCCGCTGCTGCGACGATCGGAAAGGCTTACGAGGCCTCCGGACAGACTGACATACCCGAACTGGTAGTAAACTTCACCCCGCCGGACTCAAATCTAAACAAGGGGTGAATGTGGTAAACCACTTTTATCGTTCACTATCGTTACACTATGGTTATCACTGTTATATCGTTACACTATGGTTATCACTGTTTACACTGTTGTATCACTACACGAGGTCGCCTCTTGTCACGCTGTTATACCTGGGCTGACCACTGCTGACTCCGCCCATGGCTCCACCTACTTGCCCAGGTATAAAAGGTGGTCGACTGGCTGGTATTCCTCCTTGTTGGATCCGATCACCCACGAGGGTGGGCTCTGTTATTTAGCCAATAAAAACCTATAGTTACTGTCTTAACTCGTCGCTTTTCATTGGATGAATTGATAGGTATATCAAGTAGATTGGGACTCTACTCATTGGAGTTCAGAAGAATGAGAGGCGATCTTATTGAAACATATAAGATTGTGAAGGGGTTGGATCGGGTGGATGCGGGGAGGATGTTCCCGATGATGGGTGAAACTAGAACTAGGGAGCATAGTCTTAGAATAAGGGGCTGCTCTTTCAAAACTGAGATGAGGAGGAACTACTTCACTCAGAGGGTGGTAGGTCCATGGAATATGCTGCCCCAAAAAGCTGTAGAAGCTACATCATTACATAAATTTAAAACAGAAATAGACAGTTTCCTAGAAGTAAAGGGAATTAAGGGTTACGGGGAGCGGGCAGGAATTTGGACATGAGTGTAGGTTCGGATCGGACATGGCCCTGTGGGTAGCGGAGCGGGCCCAGGGGCCGTGTAGCCTGATCCTGCTCCTATTTCGTGTGTCTAATTCTGTTAGATTCAGGAGATGGTTCTGTGATAGTAGGTTGGCGGTTAGGATCAGATCAGCCATGATTTTATTGAATGGCGGAGCAGGCTCGAGGGGCCGATTGGCCTACTCCTGCTCCTATTTCTTATGTTCTTATGTTCTTATACTCGGAGCTCCGACACGGCAAGAGAGCCCCAGGTGGGCAGAGGAAACGCTTCAAGGACACCCTCAAAGCCTCCTTGAAAAAGTGCAACATCCCCACCGACACCTGGGAATCCCTGGCCCAAGACCGCACAAAGTGGAGGAGAAGCATCCGGGAAGGCGCCGAACACCTCGAGTCTCTTCGCCGGGAGCAAGCGGAAGTCAAGCGCAGGCAGCGCAAGGAGTGCACGTCAACCCAAGCACCCCACCCACCCGCCCCTTCAACCACCGTCTGCCCCACCTGTGACAGAGACTGTAGGTCCCACATTGGACTAATCAGTCACCTGCGAGCTCATTTTTAATGTGGAAGCAAGTCATCCTCGGTTCCGAGGGACTGCCTAAGGAGGAGAGAAGGAGGATTTTGGAAGAATGTTCTAGAGGACAATGACATTCCAGCTGAGATGGGCTTCTGATAATGTAGCAGAGGTACTGGGAAAAAAAAACAAAAGCAGTTCCATTAAACCCTGAGCTTAGAGCCCCAATTTTAATTCTGGGCGTATTTGGGGCAGATTGGTTGCGGGAAGCCACCATAAAGAGTTTTGAGTGTGTCCTGGGCCATTTTAACTCCCCGGCCTGATTTGAATAGTTCCAATCCATCTCCCACCCAAAACCAGGGCGGGGTGGGGGGGGGGGGTGCGTGTGGGGAGGAAGGAGGACAACGACTGACATCTCGGCCGCTGGATAGGAGGAGTAAATATACCATGAACCCAAAGGAACAGTCTCGGCATGAGTTAGTTTTGAGAGGGGGATCCTCAGGGAGCTGCCGGCACAGGGGTGAGATTGACAAAATAATCTATTGTTTGAGATGCTCTGGCTATGATCAAATAAGTAAGAATGGAACCAAGTAAGGACAGTCCCGTTGCAGAGGAGAGGCACTGAAGGTTTGTGTGATCGACTGTGTCAAAGGCTGCAGAGAGATCAAGAAGGATGAGGAGCGATAATGCACCATTGTGTCAGTCAGAAAATGTTGTTTGTAACTTTGGTTAGGGCCATTTGTTGTTATGGGAGGGACACAAACCTTATTCTTTCCCAATAATGGCATACTGCAATCTTTGCAGTTAGTCATAGTCCAGTTGCTCGAGTGGATGTTGTAAGAGCCCATGACACCTTTTGAAGAGCAGAAAATTCTCCCGGCATCGTGGCCAACATTACTCCCTCAACCAACACCACCAGAAAATGGACAAATTAACTGGTCATTCACCTTATTGCTGTTTGTGGAACACTGTTGTGCACTAAATGGCTGCGATGTTTGCCTACATAACAACAGTGAATGTAGTTCAAAGTAATTCACTAAGTGCATCGATTTGGCACATTTGGGATGTGATAAGGTGCTATATTATCGTAACTTCTTTCTTCTAAAGAAGTGTAAAATCTGTTCGAGCTGTTGTCATGGTTGTATTTTTATCCCACAGCTGATTATTCTATTTAACTAGAATCTGTTCCCCATATGGGGCTCTATCACAAACTGAGAAATATAATGCAATATCATTTATATTTGTCAAAAGAACAAAGAGGTTTCCAAAGTAGTTTGATTCAATCATTTTCATTATTATATTTATAAAACTGAGCACCTCCCTCAGTATTTAAAAAAGTTTGTGTCCAAAGAAACAACAGTAAAATTGCTTCAGCACATGATTATAATGCCATAGTACTGTGGAATCTATAAATTACTTTTACATTTTTGTACAACACTAGCAGATCGCTCATGATTTTGCACACAGTGAACCAATGATCAAGCTCCTAGCCTGCATGTGTGAGGAAGATATTTCACTAGAGTTTACTGATCTCACCAAACAACATTTATTTGAACTGCAATCCAGATGTCACAAGATCACCCCTTGCCAGTTTTAAAAAAGACGACACAGCAGAGTTGCAGGGGGATAACAGTGCCATCTAAGCTGATTCATGAGTCAACTCAGTCAGCACCTTGGATATTCTAGTCACAGAATTCTGGGCCATAGAGTATTTGACTACGCGGTACATAATAAATGAAACCCCTGATGACACATGAACGATAGCTGACAGTGTCACTTCTACCACAAGCTGAATATGTGATCTGAATGACAACATATTCTTCTGCGTTTCAAGACATTTTCAAATGGAACCCATCTCTCAATTAACAGTCGAGTTAAAATGGTGCTGGTTGTACAGTTAATTACATTTTCTAAGAATGTTCAAATCTGGAACAAAGGTTCAGTCCGAGAGATAACGAAGTCCCCAAAACACTACAGAATACAGAGTACGTTTATCAATATTATTACACCTCTATACAGTCTGAAATACTGGCAGCCTTCTCGGATTTATTAGAGAACAAACAATTTCCCCAAATAGTGCATCGGCCCCCAGAGTATAGCAACCAAGGTGTATGGTACTTCTCATCAAGCATATTACTGTTATCAGAAGTACAATGCTTCATCACGTTAGGTACTCAAGGCTGTATCAACTCGAACATTGATCATTTTTGCCATCTGTGAACAATGCAAATGCAGTTTTTCTTCTCGGACAGTGAATTTCTCCATAAAACTGTAAAATTACATTTCGTTATTCAATAAACTATAAATTTGGAGAGAAACAACAAAAGCCGTATAAACCAATGTAGCTATATAGCATAACCTCCAGAGTAAAGAAAATTCAATACAATGCTTCTGGAGTTCTGCAAGAAGACAGTAATGCGCATAAAGCTCATTCTCTATTTTTTTGTCTATCAAATCATTTTTGTTTTCTTTAAAGAACTTTGAAATCAAATTGTTTTGGCTTATTTTCTTTTAAGGTTTATCAAAACTCAAAAATCCAAATTTCTTCATGCAAATCAGAACAATTCCTTTTTCTTGAAAAAAGAAAGCACTTGCATTAATATAACACATTCCACAACACGTTACTGCCAAGGAATAACTTTGCAATTGTAGACTCTGGTGGTTTGCAGCCAACCTGCACACAGCAAGGTCCCACAAACAGTAAATAAGGTCAAGGACATTTTGATGCTGTTGGTTGAGGGGGTGAATGTTGGCCAGGACATTGGGAGAACTCAGATTCTCTTTGAACAGTGTCAAGGGATCTCAAACGTCCACCTGAAAACAACCACAACTTTCATTTATATAACATCTTTAAATGTAGAAAAACATCGCATAACATTTCACAGGACTGTAATCAAAAAGGAAATGAGTGACGAGGCAAAGAACGAGATATGAAAGGATTAATTTAGGATTCTTAGAAACCATCCTCTCAAGCCAATTCGCTGACTGAAATGCACATGAAACAAATAATGTATGGCTTTACATTACACAGTGGTTGGTCAAATAGTTAATATTGTGACTCTAGCACTAACCTTGAACTTAAAATTCAAAGAAAAAAATCTTTGTCGCTTAAAAATAGCTACCGCTGATCCTGGATCTGTGCCAGGCTCACTAATTTGAAATGGCAGTAAATGAACAAACTACTGTTCCTGCATACTGCAGTCTAATGGTGCGATTGTATTGCAGAACCACTTTAATTTCCACAAGACTAACTTAAGTCGTGGGTACTGTACAATTTTCCCTATTTATATTATAGGGCGGATTACACAGCAGCTGAAACAACAGAATATCAAGCAGGATAAAATGAAAAGAAAATATGTGCATCACAGGAGAGCATACATCACCAGTCCTTCAGATAAGACTTGTCTACCTCCTCCTGTCATTTAAATAAACATTAAAAAGATATCTTGGAACAATTCAAAGAAAAGCAGGAATTTTTTTTGGTGTCCTGGCCAAAATTCCCCCCTCAACCAATATCATCAAAAAAAATCAACGGGTCATTCATCTCAGTGCTGATTGTCTGTTGCTGGCAGAGAATGGCTGCCATATTTGTTTATATCACAAGAATCACTGCATTTCAAAAGTAATTCATTGTGCAATATACTTTGTTATTTTGCAATGAAATAAGATGCTAAATAAATACAATTATATTATTATAATACATGTTTTTCATGCCTCTGGTAGCCTTCAATGTTCCATACCACTACAATCAGCCAGAGTCAAAATCAACTGCCACCATGAAACCATTTTCATAGTGCATTACCAAAATGATACCTGCTTTTATTCTTAAGATGTAATATTTTATGTCATTACAATCATTAGATTTATTAGAGCTTCATTTATAAAAATGATAACAGCCTGAAAAATGAATTAAACATGGTGGGTAAAACTCAAGCACACTGCCATGTATGAATAATTAATTTTACTTCATTCATTCATTCATTCATTCATTATTTAATCGCATCCCTCTATTTAGCTTCCCCTGAAAGGCATCTGCTATTCACCTCAACTCCTCCTTGTAGCAGCAAGTTTCACATTCTAACCACTCCCTGGGTAAAGAAATTTCTCTTGAATTCCCTATTGGTTTTATTAGTGACTATCTTATATTTATGGCCCCTAGTTTTGGATTTCCCACAACTAAAAACATTTTCTCAAGAATTACTGTAAAAAGTAACAACTTGCATTTACTGTACACAGATAAAAGTTCCAAGAGGCTTCATAGAGACATAATCAGACAAAAAAATGGACTCTGAGCAAAATGAGTAGATATTAGGACAGGTGACCAAACACTTCATGAAAGAGGTAGGTTATAAGGAGGGGTTTAAAGGAGGAGAGGGCGATGGAGAGGTTTAGAGAAGGAATTCCAGAGTGTGGAGCCTAGGCAGTTGAAGGCACGGCCACCAATGGTGAGGTCTGTGGTGTATGTAACCTGTTCCACCTTAAGAGAACTTAAGCCTGTTCCACCTTAAGAGATGTACTACTTTCTCTGGCTGCTGTATACGTAATACCGGTGGTGACCACCGGTATATAAGCACTGTGTAGTAAGATTGTATTTCATATAGTCCTGACCTCCAACCAGTAAAGACCTGTTGAACTTTAATCTTGTAGTCTGTGTGTTATTAATTACAACTAGAACACACAGACTTTACAAGGTCAAGAAAGGGGAGATACACAAAAGGTTGGAATTAGAGGAACTGTTCAGGGTGGGGGAATTGCAGGGTTGAAACAGGAGAGAGAAAATGTGGGGCAAGGCCACAAAGGGATTTCAACATGAGGATGAGAACTTTAAACTGGCAGCATTGGTGGACAAGGAGCCAATGTAGGTCAGTAAGGACAGGGGTGAGAGGTGATGGGTTGAGACAGGGACGGAGGCGAGCGATGTCACAGATGTGGAAGTAGGCGAGCTTTATGATGTAGAGTATATGGGATTGGGAGCTCAGCTCGGAGTCCAGTAGGAGATTGGGAACGGTTTGGTTCAGTCTGAGAGAATGACCACAGAGGGGAATGAAATCGATGGCAAGGGTACATAATTTGTGACAGAGGCTTAAATCTTTCTGATATTCAACCTATAGCTTCCAAGATCTGGTTTACTGGTGTCAGCTATGATGGGTAGATTGAGTGCAAGTGTCTGCAGCGGGACTTGTACCAAAACCTATATGCACCTCCCTGGTTTCCTACAAAGATAATCCAATTGTAATGGTGGAAAGAACTCCACCTACTGCAAAAATACAGGCCAATAATGTCATGCAAGTATAGTGCCACTTTTGAATCTCTGTTATTCAGTGTTTGGGGCAAAATAGGTATATTTTGCTTATTATTCCAATTTTTTTTTAATATATTCGCTTGCACAGGAAACCAGATTTTCTTGGACTTATAACTTGCATTATTTGGGTGTCCTACATCTTTTTGACAGATGTTTACTAGAGAGGTCAGATCTGTTTTCCCTCCAAGTGAAAAGTACTCGCAAAGACAATAATGATGCATTTTATGACCAAACACAATACATTTACCACAGGAGCATGAGTGTTTTCTCAGTGCTTGCTCAACCCTTTTCAGTCAATTTTTAAAAAAAATCGCCCATGACTAAAATGCTTAGTGCAAGTGCTCAATTTAATTATTTCATTCCATTTTTCTTTTTAGTTATTAAATTGTACTGAAGCAATCCTTACCTCACTGATCCTTTCAAAAGGATTTTGCAGTTTGTACGCTAAAGGCAATTTTATATTTGCGCATAGCATTTCAAATTTTGGAGAGAACAATGTGCACTGCACGCTCACTTTTACATTCAGACTAGAAAGCCAATCTCCACTGGCATGCTGGGCTTCACCTTTATACAGAACTCACCAGAGAATTAATATGTGGGAGCAGCTCCCCTTGTTTACATTAGTAAACTCAGCTTCCTTCTCCCAATAGCAGAATTACAGACTCACCCATTCATGGGTCGACAGTTGCTTTTATATTGAGATAGGTTCTGTGCCAGTGTCGTGAGCTCCAACAAGCAGGTCTCACACAGCCAACAGCCACCCCAAAGTAAACATAAGAAATAGGAGCAGGAATAGGCCACTTGGCCCCTCGAGCCTGCTCTGCCATTCAATAAGAGCATGGCTGATCTTGGGCTCAAAGCCACTTCCCCGCATGCTCCCCATAACCCTTCACTCCCTTATCTTGCAAAAATCTGTCTATCTCCACCTTAAATGTATTTAATGACCCAGCCTCCACAGCTCTCTGGGGCAGAGAATTCCACAGATTTACGACCCTCTGAGAAGAAATTCCTCCTCATCTCAGTTCTAAAAGGGCGACCCTTTATTCTAAAACTGTGCCCCCGAGTTCTAGATTTCCCCACGAGGGGAAACATTCTCTCTGCATCTACCCTGTCGAGCCCTCTCAGCATCTTATATGTTTCAATAAGATCACCTCTCATTTTTCTAAATTCCAATGAGTATAGGCCCAGCCTGCTCAACCTTTCTTCATAAGTCAGCCCCCTCATCTCTGGAATTAACCCAGTGAATCGTCTCTGAACTGCCTCCAATGCAAGTATATCCTTCCTTAAATAAGGAGACCAAAACTGTACGCAGTACTCAAGGTGTGGTCTCACCAATACCCTGTACAGTTGTAGCAGGACTTCCCTGCTTTTATACTCCAACCCCTTTGAAATAAAGGCCAACATTCCATTTGCCTTTTTGATTACTTGCTGTACCTGCATGCTAACTTTTTGTGTTTCATGCACAAGGACCCCCAGGTTCCTCTGAACTGTAGCATTTTGTAATCTCTCTCCATTTAAATAATAATTTGCTTTTTTATTTTTCCTGCCAAAGTGTATAACCTTGCACTTTCCCACATTATACTCCATCTGCCAAATGTTTGCCCACTCAATTAGCCTGTCTATATCCCTTTGCAGGTTCTTTGAGTCCTCTGCACAACTTGCTTTCCCACCCATCTGTGGATCATCCGCAAACTTGGCTACATTACACTCGGTCCCTTCCTCCAAGTCATTAATGTAGATTGTAAATAGTTGAGGCCCCAGCACCGATCCCTGTGGCACCCCACTAGTTACCGTTTGCCAACCGGAAAATGACCCATTTATCCCGACTCTGCTTTCTGTTAGTTAGCCAATTCTCTATCCATGCGAATATATTACCCCCAATTCCGTCCGCTCTTATTTTATGCAGTAACCTTTTATGTGGCACCTTATCGAATGCCTTCTGAAAATCCAAATACACCACATCCACTGGTTCACCTTTGTCCACCCTGCTCGTTACATCCTCAAAAAACTCCAGCAAATTTGTTAAACATGATTTCCCTTTCATAAAACCATGCTGACTCTGCCTGACTGCATTATGATTTTCCAAAATGCCCTACTACTGCTTCTTTAATGAAGGACTCCAGCATTTTCCCATGACAGATGTCATAAACCTGCTAGATCCCTTAGGACAGCATCCAAGAAGATGCTTTAAACTGATACAAAAGCACTTTCAGATACCTTTGGGATAAAGGAACTGAGCTAGTTATACTAAAATAAAGAAAGACTATCATTTAGAGAGCACTTTTCATGACCTCAGGACGTGCCAAAGGACTTCAGTACTTCTGAAGTGTAGTCACTGCTGTAATTTAGGAGACGCGGCAGCCAATTTGCACACAGCAAGGTCCCACGAACAGCAACATGATAATGACCAGATAATCTATTGTTGTGATGTTGGTCCAGGGATAAATATTGGCCAGGACACAGGGCGAACTCCCCTGTTCGTCTTGGAAATAGTGTCGTGGGATCTTTTAAATCCACCTGCGGGGGCAGACAGGGCATCGGTTTAACGTCTCATCCAAAAGACGGCACCTCCGACAGTGCAGCGCTCCCTCAATACTGCACTGGGAGTGTCAGCCTAGATTTTGTTCTCAAGTCTCTGGAGTGGGACTTCAAAAGCACAAGCTTCTGATTCAGAGGCAAGAGAGTTACCATTGAGCCACAACTGACACATACTAAAGAAACGCAGCTAACGGTAGACCAGATCGAACTCCATTAGCTATGTTCATATAGTTTTAAACACCTTTAAAAGACCCTGCTTAACAATGCACAGAGGAGTTAGCATGCACTATATGGGAAAATACTGCCTCTTAAAACTATTTTAACGTTAGATTTCCGTAGTTTAAAAAAAAGTGGGCCATTATTCAAAATTAGTGATGAGAAGAGCTATAGAATCCGACTGCAGCTGGTTGTAATACTGCAGCCTGATTCTTGGTGGAAAACTACATAACTGTGCCTCTCTTCTGCAGTTAGCAGTAAGTGGTGCAACTGGTCTTCCTGTTGCACTGCAGGGCTCATTGGTCTATGCATGCACTTGCCCCCAGCCATGATAGTTTAGTCAGTTTCCATGCACAAATTGAAGACATTATGCCAAGGTTGGTGGCTGTGACAGACCAGCAGACAGGTTCTCTCAGGGCTTTAGCAAATCCGTCAATGTTTACTTTGCGGCTGACAACTTGTGTGGGAGACCTACGTCTCGGGATCCAGCTTCCTAGCTCCCCACTAAACCCAATACTAGAGCAGCTGTAAAAGAAGCCAACTCAGCCAGTGCTACTTCCTACTGGCACTCCAACAGGCATAACATAGATCTGTAGCAGGCTGATAAATGTAAATAGCACAGAGTAGTACCCAGAGGTCCTTGTTTTCCACTTAAGCACCACAATCTCCTGGCACCCAAGTATATCAATATAAAGTTGCTTTTACACTGCAGCACAGGTCTTTGGTGAGTGGACTAACTATGAACTGTAATGTGCAGCTGGTCTTCCTGTAACCTGACCACACTGCGGGAGACCAACATTCCACAAACGCACAGGGCAGGCGATGATCTTTTGGCCAGCACAGACGCACTGAGTACTGATATTACTGTGGTGGCAATGCTGATGTGTGTCATGATGCAACACCTTAAGGTCGCCACCAAAATGCTTTGTGAACCGTAACAGCTCTTCACTAGCCCAGTAAGATCAATAGGGAGCCAGATGCACCCAGTGAATCTCGGTGGGAATCGCGGAGCAGCGGCAGTACAAAAGGCTCCAAGAGACCCAGATAGGCCCGAGCGCGTCAGCGGGCGAAATCTCGGCGGGAATCACAGAGCGGCGGCAGTACAAAAGGCTCCAAGAGACCAGGTAGGCCTCAGAGCGTACCAATCTCCAATCTCAGAGGGAAAGAAGTAAAAAGTAATCGAAGTGTGACGTCACCAGAAAGCAGGTAAGTGGTTGATGTGAGTATTTCTCTCTTTATAAACTTTAACTCTGTGGTTTATAGTTTCTAAAGTCTATGTGGTGTAGCGGGGACTGTTTATAAACCAGGGCCCTTAAATATACTATTTAATGGTAGTGTAATTGGTGGGATTGATTTGATTGAATTTAATTGCAATTAATTAAAGGGTAAGTCATGGCAGGAGAGCCCGGCCCCGTTGTATGCTCCTCCTGCGATATGTGGGAACTCAGGGACACTTCCTGTGTCCCTGACAACTGTGTGTGCAGGAAGTGTGTCCAGCTGCAGCCACTGGCAGACCGCATTGCGGCGCTGGAGCTGCGATTGGATTCATACTGGACCATTCGCGAGGCTGAGGAGGTCGTGAATAGCACGTTTGATTAGTTGGTCACACCGCAGGCAAAGGTTGGACAGGCAGAAAGGGAATGGGTGACCAACAGACAGAGTACCAGGCACAGGCAGGTAGTGCAGGGGTCCCCTGTGGACATCCCCCTCTCAAACAGATACACCACTTTGAGTACTGTTGGCGGGGATGGCTTACCAGAGGACGGCAGCAGCAGCCAACTTCCTGGCACCAGGGGTGACTCTGCTGCACAGGACGGGAGGAAAAAGAGGGGTAGAGCTATAGTAATAGGGGATTCAATTGTAAGGGGAATAGATAGGCTTTTCTGCGGCCGCAAACGAGACTCCAGGATGGTGTGTTGCCTCCCTGGTGCAAGGGTCAAGGATGTCTCAGAGCGGCTGCAGAACATCTTGGAAGGGGAGGGTGAACTGCCAGTTGTCGTGGTACATATAGGTGCCAATGACATAGGTAAAAAGCGGGATGAGGTCCTAAAAGCGGAATATAAGGAGTTAGGAGGTAAATTAAAAAATAGGACCTCAAAGGTAGTAATCTCAGGATTACTACCAGTGCCACGTGCTAGTCAGAGTAGAAATAGAAGGATATTTCAGATGAATACGTGGCTAGAGGCATGGTGCAAGGGGGAGGTATTCAAATTCCTGGGACATTGGAACCGGTTCTGGGGGAGGTGGGACCAGTTAAAACCGGACGGTTTGCACCTGGGCAGGGCCGGGACCGATGTCCTAGGGGGGAGTGTTTGCTAGTGCTCTGGGGGAGGGTTTAAACTAAAATGGCAGGGGGTTGGGAACCTGAGCAAGGGGACAGAGGAAAGAGAAACAAGGATAAAAGCAAAAGATAGGAAGGAGAAAAACAAAAGTGGCAGTCAGAGAAATCAACGGTTTAAATCAAACATGGCCACAGTAAATGATAATTCTCATAGGTGTAAGAGTGTTAAAAAAACAAGCCTGAAGGCTTTGTGTCTTAATGTGAGGAGCATTCGTAATAAGGTGGATGAATTCACAGCGCAAATAGAGGTAAACGAATATGATTTGATTGGGATTATGGAAACATGGTTCCAGGGTGGCCAAGGCTGGGAACTCAACATCTAGGGGTATTCAATATTCAGGAAAGATAGGCAAAAAGGAAAGGGAGGTGGGGTAGCTTTGCTGGTTAAAGAAGGGATTAACACAATTGTAAGGAAGGATATTAGCTCTGATGACGTGGAATCTGTATGGGTAAAACTGAGAAATACCAAGGGGCAGAAAACGTTAGTGGGAGTGGTATATAGACCTCCAAACAGTAATGCAGAGGTTGGGGACGGCATTAAAAGGGAAATTAGAGAAGCATGCAATAAGGGCACAGCAGTGATCAGGGGTGACTTTAATCTACATATAGATTGGGCCAACCAAATTAATAACAATACTGTGGAGGAGGAATTCCTGGAGTGTTTAAGGGATGGTTTCCTGGACCAATATGTCGAGGAACCAACCAGAGATCAGGCCATCTTAGACTGGGTATTATGTAACGAGAAAGGATTAATTAGCAATCTTGTTGTACAAGGCCCCTTGGGTCGGAGCGATCATAGTATGATCGAATTCTTCATTAAGATGGAGAATGAAGTAGTCGAATCAGAGACTAGGGTCCTAAATTTAAATAAAGGAAACTACGACGGCCTGAGGCGCGAGTTGGGTAGGATTGATTGGGGAATGTCACTCAAAGGGTTGACGGTGGATAGGCAATGGCAAACATTCAAAGACCACATGGATGAACTACAGAATTTGTTCATCCCAGTTTGGCATAAAAATAAAACAAAAAAGGTGACTCAACCGTACCTAACAAGGGAAATTAGGGATCGCATAAGATCCAACGAGAGGACATATAAATTGGCCAGAAAAAGCAGTAAACCTGAGGATTGGGAGCAGTTTAGGATTAAACAAAGGAGGACAAAGGAATTAATTAAGAAAGGGAAAATAGAATATGAGAGCAAGCTTCAAGGGAACATAAAAACTGACTGTAAAAGCTTTTATAGATATGTGAAGAGAAAAAGATTGGTGAAGTCAAGCGTAGGTCCCTTGCAGTCAGAATCAGGGGAATTTATAATGGGGAACAAAGAAATGGCTGACCAATTAAATACATATTTTGGTTCGGTCTTCACAAAGGAGGACACAAATAACCTCCCAGAGATGTCGGGGAACATAGGGTCTGATGAAAGGGAGGAACTGAAAGAAATCAGTATTTGTAGGGAAATGGTGTTAGGGAAATTGATGGGATTGAAGGCCGATAAATCCTCAGGGCCTGATAATCTACATCCTGGGTACTTAAGGAAGTGGCCCTAGAAATAGTTGATGCTTTGCTGATCATCTTCCAGCATTCGATGGAATCTGGAACAGTACCCATGGATTGGAGGGTAGCTAATGTTACCCCACTATTCAAAAAAGGTGGTAGAGAGAAAACGGGGAATTATAGACCAGTAATCCTGCCATCGGTAGTGGGGAAAATGCTAGAGTCCATTATAAAAGATGTAATAGCAGAGCACTTGGAAAACAGTGACAGGATCGGACAAAGTCAACATGGATTTACAAAAGGTAAATCATGTTTGACTAATCTACTGGAATTTTTTGAGGATGTAACTGGTGAAATAGATAAGGGAGAACCAGTGGATGTGGTGTATTTGGACTTTCAGAAGGCTTTTGATAAGGTCCCGCATAAAAGAGATTAGCGTGTAAAGTTAAGGCACATGGGATTGGGGGCAAGGTATTGACTTGGATAGAGAACTGGTTGGCAGACAGAAAGCAAAGAGTTGGAATAAACGGGTCTTTTTCCAAGTGGCAAGCAGTGACTAGTGGGGTACCGCAGGGATCGGTCCTTGGGCCCCAGCTATTCACAATATATATTAATGATCTAGACAAGGGAACTAGATGTAATATCTCTAAATTTGCAGACGACACAAAGCTGGGTGGGCGTGTGTGCTGTGAGGGGGATGCAGAGAAACTTCAGGATGATTTGAACAGGTTGGGTGATTGGGCAAAAGCATGGCAGATGCAATATAACGTGGATAAATGCGAGGTTATCCACTTTGGTGGCAAAAACAGGAAGGCAGATTATTATCTGAATGGCAATAGATTGGGAAGTGCAACGAGACCTGGGTGTCCTTGTGCACCAGTTGCTGAAGGTAAGCATGCAGGTGCAGCAGGCGGTTAAGAAGGCAAATGGCATGTTGGCCTTCGTAGAGAGAGGGTTTGAGTACAGGAACAAGGATGTCTTGCTGCAGTTGTACAGGGCCTTGGTGAGACCACATCTTGAGTATTGTGTGCAGTTTTGGTCGCCTTATCTGAGGAAGGATGTTCTTGCCATGGAAGGAGCTCAGCGAAGATTCACCAGGCTGATACCTGGGATGGCAGGAATGACATATGGAGAGATTGGGTCGATTGGGCTTGTACTCGTTGGAGTTTAGAAGAATGAGAGGGGATCTCATTGAAACTTATAAAATTCTGACAGGACTGGACAGACTAGATGCAGGAAGGATGTTCCAGATGGTCGGGTAGTCCAGAACCAGGGGTCACAGTCTAAGGATAAGGGGTAGGCCATTTAGGACAGAAATTAGGAGGAATTTCTTCACCCAGAGAGTGGTGAACCTGTGGAATTCTGTACCACAGAAGGCAGTAGAGGCCAATACATTAAATATATTCAAGAAGGAGTTGGATATATTTCTTAAGGCTAAAGGGATCAAGGGGTATAGGGAGAAAGCAGGGACCGGGTACAGGTAGACTATCCTTTATCCGAAAACCTCGGGACCAGCCGTGTTTCGGTTTTCGGAAAATTTCGGATTTCAGAAGGTATTTTATAAGACTGGGAAATTTGTCGGGGTGGGGGGTCGGCGGGGGTCGGGGTCGGCGGGGGTCGGGGTCGTGCGCACGACTTACGCTGAACGAAAAAACTTTCGGTTTTTAGTGGGTTTCGGTTTTCGGAAGTTCGGATAAAGGATAGTCTACCTGTACTGAATTTGGATGATCAGCCATGATCGCATTGAATGGCGGAGCAGGCTCGAGGGGCCGAATGGCCTACTCCTGCTCCTATCTTCTATGTTACTATGTGAAAAACAGGTTATTTCCCAAATCGGCAGACTAAATATATCCAGGAGATTTACACTGAATGTAGTGCAAGAAACTCATGTTATTGGAGCGAGCTGAAGAATATAAAAGTGGGTTATTAGTACTTAACACAGAGCGCTAGCTCGGAGGAGTTACTGAGCACCACAGTAAGGGAGACAAATTAACATCAGCACAGATATAATCATTAACCCATGTTACTTCAGCCACCTTGCTATCATAACTGTTGCTGTTTACATCCCACACATCACCAGTTCAGTGTCTTCTCAAACTAGTTCACCTAAGCCATCACTATTAACTGTTTTAACAAATAAATAGTCAAATAAAAAAGGCAGGATGTTAAATTTGATTATTTTGAATATTTTTTTCAAATAAAGCACAGGCATGAATGACCAAAAATACTCTACTGAAAGTTAATCTTTATACCCTGGTCTCGTTCCAAATACATCTTAAGTGAACTCTGGATTTGTCACCTAAGTGTTATAATAATGCTCAAATCAACTGAGAAAGCAGCATTCAATCTGGTTGAAGTTAAAGTTTGCTATCAAGATCTAATATTTTATCATCCTTGTAATCCTTCGCCTTCATGAGTCATTCTATTCATTACATATATTTGGAGATGTTAATAAGTCACATCCCCATAAGGAGTACTGCATAGCTAAATTCCAACCCTGTCCTTTACCAGTCCCCTTCAAAACTTTAACTAGTGGAGGTGTTGGCTGGCTGACTGACTGACTGAATGCGCCTCTGTTTGTTGATCGCAGCACATGAACATCACATAATGACATGTTTAAATTGGAAAACCACTTCCACTGGAATGTGAGGTGTGCTAAAGGTGGCAGTGCTCTGGAATACACCCCATTTATTTGACAAGGTTGATTTCAGAACACCAGCTACAAAACTGAAACAGCTGCACATAGTCAACCTTGTGCTTACACAGTTGCTTCTAAGTTGCATTAATGACTTAAGTTTCTAATCCTGGACCTTATCTGAAGACATCCACATCTAGAAACCACAGAGGCCATTTCTGTTTGCCATTAGTGGCTCAAGAACAAACCACCTCTAGAGGTAGGCCTCCATACTTCAGGTACAGGGCCACTACAAGCACAAGTACGGTCAGGTTTACATGGTGTAATATAAATGCAAACCAAAATTTGTTACCACCAACACAAAACCCAAGTCACGAAGGAAATTCTCTGTGACGGTGATAACCACAGTACATGATCTCTCCTCATCCTCTCTGCAGCCTTTGACACAGTCGATCACACCATCCTCCTCCAAAGCCTCTCCTCCACTGCAAAGCTCAGTGGGACTGCCCTCACTTGGTTCCTGTTAGCTATCCAATGATAGACCGTGTATTTCCAGCAATAGCTTTGCATCCCATCATCCCTTCACCGTTACCTTGGGAGTCCTCCAAGGATTTATCCGTGCCCCCCTTGTGTATTATTCACCCCTTTGCCCCTCCACTGGCAGGTGTGCCTTCAGCCACCTAGATGCCACTCTGGAATTCCCTCCCTCAACCCCTTCATCTCCCTCTCCCTTCAATATCCTCCTTAAAATCCATCTCTTGTAACAAGCTTTTGATCAGCCCTCCATCCCCTTCTTTTGCTCAGTGTTTATTTTTGTTTACACCTTAAAGCACTTTGGGACGTTTTCTACATGAAAGCAACAATATAAACACAAGTTGTTGAAAAACAGAACCAGATAAAAAATAAAATGATAAAACTTACACATTTGCTAGTTTATATCACAGATTTTTGGGAAATTTTTAATCAAACTACATTGCTCCTTTAATCAGAGCTAACATGAACACAAACTATGTTGAACTACACAATATGCAGCCACGCAACGCAAAACATTTCAATGTAATTTTTATGGCAAGGGCATTCTTTATTACCTAAGGTCACCCTTTTTGTATTGTACACAGTGCAGTAATCCTCTACCTTCTTGTAATTCTGTGGCAGTGCCTACAAGCTGTCATTTATCACTGACCGTACAGCTGTATCCTTTAATACAATACTGTACAACAGGAATACATTTACAGCAATACTTAATACAGGTGGTTATGCAGCTATTCTCCAGATTTAGCCCTGTCTATTCCTCAGGGGAACAATACAGGTCAAAGCATAGGATGGCAGTTCCTGCACTACAATGCTGCTTCACATCCAGGACAGCAAAGGAAATCGCCTTCATTGCAGAAAAAGGTTTGATTCAAAGAAGCCAAACTAAATGAATTGGCAAACATAGTGAGGGATGATGAAACAAATATCACCAGGCAATAATTATTCACTTATTACAAAAGTAACAATTTACAACACTTGGAAGCTCTTGTGAAAATGCCAAGTGTGGAATTTTTTTTTACAAATCCAACCTCAATACTGACAAAGCAAAGCTGACAGTAAGACTTACAAAACAGCAACACAATAAAAAGACAGGAGCAAGTTTCATCTCAAACCACCAAAGGAAAAATCCTCCAAATCTCAAAACATAATTCTCTTTAATACTGTAAATAAAAAATATTAAGTTCACAAGTGTCAGGCTGGTATCAGTTCTGCTGGGACATGAGTAAAAATAGTTAAGAGTTATAACATAAGCATATGCTTGATGCAAGATGCGACTTAGAGGAGGATATTACAAATATTTTTCCAGGGGTAGATTAAGGACATTTAATCAGGCCCTTCACTATCTTCTATTACACTGACATTTAGTGATTTATCAAAGCACCGATAAACATATTTTTCAATTGTTCATGCGTCATGACTACGGCTGTCAATTAATTGCAGTTAACTTCTGCGATTAATGTCTTAATTTTTTTGAGATCACGTTCCAATTCAAAAATACAATACAAGTGTCAGCTGTGGCTCAGTTGGTAGTACTCTTGCCTCGGAGTCAGAAGGTCGTGGATTCAAGCCTCACTCCATAGACTTGAGTCTAAGCTAACACTTCTGTGTAGTAGTGAGGGAGTGCTGCACTGACGGGTGTGCCGTATTTAGGATGAGATGTGTAACCGAGGCCTCGACTACCCTCTCAGGTGGGCGTAAAAGATCCCATGGTACTATTTTCACCAATTACAGGAAAGATGTGATTGCACTAGAGTACAGAGGAGATTTACGAGGATGGTGCCAGCACTGGAGAATTTTAGCTGAGGAAAGATTGGATAGGCTGAGGGTGTTTTCTTTGGAAAAGAGGATGCTGAGGGGAGAACATAAGAAATAGGAGCAGGAGTAGGCCATATGGCTCCTCGAGCCTGCTCCGCCATTCAATAAGATCATGGTTGATCTTTGACCTTAACTCCACTTTCCCGCCCTGTCCCCGTATCCCTTGATTCACAGAGTCCAAAAATCTATCTATCTCGGCCTTGAATATACTCAAAGACTCAGCATCCACAGCCCTTTGGGGCAGAGAATTCCAAAGATTCACAACCCTCTGAGTGAAGAAATTTCTCCTCGTCTTGGTCTTAAATGGCCGACCCCTTAACCTGAGACTATGCCCCCTAGTTCTAGACTCTCCAGCCAAGGGAAACAATCTCTCAGCATCTACCCTGTCAATCCCCTTCAGAATCTTGGATGTTTCAATGAGATCACCTCTCATTCTTCTAAACTCCAGAGAGTATAGGCCCATTCTACACAATCTCTCATCATAGAACAGCTCTCTCATCCCAGGAATCAATCTAGTGAGCCTTTGTTGCACCGCCGCCAAGGGAAGTATATCCTTCCTTAGATAAGGAGACCAAAACTGTGCACAGTACTCCAGGCATGCTAGCTTTCTGTGTTTCTTGCATGAGGACACCCATATCTCTCTGAACACCAGCATTTAAAAGTTTCTCACCATTTAAAAAATATTCTGTTTTTCTGTTCTTCCAACCAAAGTGAATAACCTCACATTTCCCTACATTATACTCCATCTGCCACCTTACTGCCCACCCACTTAGTCTATCTATATCCCTTTGCAGACTCTCTTGTGTTCTCCTCGCAGCTTACTATCCCACCTAGTTTTGTATTGTCAGCAAACTTGGATACATTGCACTCAGTCCCCTCATCTAGGTCATTAATATAGATTGTAAATAGCTGAGGCCCCAGCACTGATCCTTGCGGCACCCCACTAGTTACAGTCTGCCAACCTGAAAAAGACTCGTTTATCCCTCCTCTCGGTTTTCTGTCCGTTATCCATGCTACTATGTTACCCCCAACCCCATAAGCCCTTATCTTGTGCAATTACCTTTTATCTGGCACCTTATTGAATGCCTTTTGAAAATCCAAATATACTACATCCACTGGTTCCCCTTTATCTACCCGGTTAGTTACATCCTTAAAAAGCTCTAATAAATTTTCATAAAACCATGTTGACTCTGCCTAATCATGTTGTGATTTTCTAAGTGTCCTGATAACACTTCCTTAACAATGGATTCCAGCATTTTCCCGACGACTGATGTCAGGCTAACTGGCCTGTAGTTCCCGGTTTTCTCTCTCCCTCCTTTCTTGAATAGTGGTGTTACATTTGGAGATTTAATTGAGGTGTATAAAATCGTGAGGGGCCTAGATAGAGTGGATTGGAAGGACCTATTTCCCCTAGCAGAGAGGTCAATAACCAGGGGGCATACATAGAAACATAGAAGATAGGAGCAGGTGTAGGCCATTCGGCCCCTTGAGCCTGTTTCACCATTTAATGAGATCATGGCTGATCATCCAAATTCAGTGCCCTGCTTTCTCCCCATATCCTTTGATCCCTTTAGCCTTAAGAAATTTATCTAACTCCTTGAATATATTTAATAAATTGGCCTCAACTGCCTTCTGTGGTAGAGAATTCCACAGGTTCACCACTCTCTGGGTGAAGAAATTCCTCCTCATCTCAGTCCTAAATGGCTTACCCCTTATCCTTAGACTGTGACCCCTGGTTCTGGACTCCCCCGCCATCGGGAGCATCCTTCCTGCATCTAGTCTGTCTAGTCCTGTTAGAATTTTATAAGTTTCAATGAGATCCCCCCTCATTCTTCTAAACTCTAGCGAATATAAGCCTAATCGACTCAATCTCTCTTCAGATGTTATTCCTGCCATCCCAGGTATCAGTCTGGTGAATCTTCGCTTCACTCCCTCCATGGCAAGAACATCCTTCCTCAGATAAGGCAGCCAAAGCTGCACACAATACTCAAGGTGTGGTCTCACCAAGGCACTGTACAACTGCAGCAAGACATCCTTGCTCCTGTACTCAAATCCTCTCACTATGAAGGCTAACATACCATTTGCCTTCTTAACCGCCTGCTGCACCTGCATGCTTACCTTCAGCGACTGGTGCACAAGGACACAGGTCTCGTTGCACTTCCCCTTTTCCCAATCTATTGCCGTTCAGATAATAATCTGTCTTCCTGTTTTTGCCATCAAAGTGGATAACCTCACATTTATCCACATTATACTGCATTTGCCATGCATCTGCCCAATCACCCAACCTGTCCAAATCATACTGGAGTTTCTCTGCATCCTCCTCACAGCACACATGCCCACCCAGCTTTGTGTCATCTGCAAAATTGGAGATATTACATCTAGTTCCCTCGTCTAGATCATTAATATATATTGTGAATAGCTGGGGTCCTAGCACTGATCCCTGCGGTACGCCACTAGTCACTGCCTGCCACTCGGAAAAAGCCCCGTTTATTCCAACTCTTTGCTTCCTTTCTGCCAACCAGTTCTCTATCCAAGTCAGTACCTTACCCCCAATCCCATGTGCTTTAACTTTGCACGCCAATCTCTTATGCGGGACCTTATCGAAAGCCTTCTGAAATTCCAAATACACCACATTCACTGGTTCTCCCTTATCTATTCTATATATCAGTTACATCCTCAAAAAATTCAATAGATTACAATCCTTACAAAAGGTAAATCATGCTTGACTAAAGTAATTGGTAGAAGGATTAGAGGGGAGTCGAGGAGAACCTTTTTCATCCAGAAATTGCTGGGGGTCTGGAACTCACTGCCTGAAAGGGTGGTAGAGGTAGAAACCCTCATCGTATTTAAAAAGTACTTGGATATGCACTTGAAGTGCCGTAACCTACAGGGTTATGGACCAAGAGTTGGAAAGTGGGACCAGGCTGGATAGCTCTTTTTCAGCACATGGGCCGAATGGCCTCCTTCTGTGCTGTAAATTTCTATGATTCTATGACGAAAGTCTTTAAATTGGCATGAAATTTCAGATTGTAACAAAGAATGAATCACTTTGCTACAAAGTGCAGTCATTTAACAGTTGAAGTTGAGGCCTCGAGGGGAGGTGGCTGGAGGAGAAAATTCAAACTGGCCAGTTCCGACGAAGGGTTCGACCTGAAACGTCGACTCTGTTTCTCTCTCCTCGATGCTGCCTGACCTGCTGCGTGTTTCCAACATTTTCTGTTGTTAATAAATCTTTGTTCCTGGCTTTGTCACTAATTCGAGTTAAGGAAGGCCAAAAAAGGACCACAAGTTCTCTGCAATACTCTAACCTGACAATCTGTTACTCAGCTTCTCCACTTCACTTGCTTAGCAAAAGTATGAGATAATCAGAGGTTGTGAGCAAAGGCACTGGTGGACGGGGAGCTGTCTCACTCCAGCAAACAGTTGCTGTTGATTTAGATTTTAGGGAAAGATTAAACAAAATTGGTTGCCAATGTTCTTATTTTGTTAACTAGTTCTAGGCCGGTATAATGTCAGTCTATCACTGATGCACTTTCAAAACTGTAACCTTCTCCGATCGATCACCATAGAATAATGCCAGCACACTCTGCTCCAGTACGGCATGGCAGAGATACCCAGGAGGGGGAGAGGAAATATCAAAACACCTCGGACTCTTCAACTGGACACTGTCAGTTACATTTTTTTTTTAAATCCCCTTTCTTGGACTTCAGCAGGTGCACAGATTCTTGATGGTAGTTACACTCATCAAACGATATGGGCCTAGATTTTCCAATCATAGCATTACCGTCAGTGTTACAAACAGAAAACCTAGGCCCCGGTGTCCATGCTAGGAAGTGAATTATTTTCCACTTTGTAGTCGGTGACTGCATCAAGTAGTCCTCAAGCAGTGGCATAAACTACAGTACTGAAGTGTCCCCAATTAGCCCAAGCTGAATGGTCTCCTCAGATCACATTATAGATTATTGGAGAAGTGTTGTGTGCACTCTAGATCTGTAATTCAGATTCCATGAGCTCTTTACACACCAGACATCAAAACAGCCTCAGAACTTTCAAACCCTCTTTTGAAAAAAAGATATTCATCCATGGCCTAACCCAAAATGAAGGCACAGGTATTTCAGTAGAAAAAGTGAATTACATCTTATAATAACATATTCAAAGTTTCAATAATACATACTGAACAGGTTATTTACAAATCTATGGTCAGGTAACATTTTCTTCCTGCTAAAACTGAATACGCAGCACAAAATACATAAATAGCAAAAGACGTTATCAGAAAAGAGGGATCAACAATATGAATCCATAAATAGGAAAACAGGGCTTTTATATTGGGCTGTTTTTTGGTTGAAAGAATAAAAGACAGACTTGCATTTCTATAGCACCTTTCACAACATCCCAAAGCGCTTTACAGCCAATGAAGTACGTTTTGAAGTGTAGGCACTGTTGTAATGTAGGAAACATGGCAGCCAATTTGCGCACAGCAAGCTCCTACAAACAGCCATGTGATAATGGCCAGACAATCTGTTTTTGTTAAGTTGATTGAGGGATAAATATTGGCCAGAACACCAGGGACAACTCCCCTGCTCTTCTTCAAAATAGTGCCATGGGATCTTTTACATCCACCCAAGAGTATTGTGTACAGTTTTGGTCTCCTTACCTAAGGAAGGATATACTTGCCATAGAGCGAGTGCAACGAAGGTTCATCAGACTGATTCCTGGGATGGGGGGGATTGTCCTATGAGGAGAGATTGAGTAGACTAGGCCTATATTCTCTGGAGTTTAGAAGAATGAAAATTCATTGAAAATTCTTACAGGGCTTGACAGGGTAGATGCAGGGAGGCTGTTTCCCCTGGCTGGGGAGTCTAGAACCAGGGGTCACAGTCTCACAATAATGGGTCGGCCATCTAGGACTGAGATGAGAAATCTCTTCACTCAGAGGGCTGGATTTTACCATCCCTGAAGAGGCGGGACTGCTGGGAAAATGGGAAAAATTGGGAGCGGGTCCCAACCCGCCTCCGAACCATCTTCCCCGGGAGGTGGGTCACCGACTCGCGCAGGGACCCGTCTCCTAGTAGCAGAAATGGGATTAGAGCCAATTAACTGCCTGTTAACAGATAGTTAACAGGCAGTTCAGAGGCTTTTCCCCCATTTTCCACCTGCTGATGCGGCCTTCCTGACGGCGTGAAACTCCGCCAGGGTCAGCGAGGCGAGCTGTGGGTCTGCTGCAGTGTAAGGGCTCGAATTTCCAAGCCCCGTGGAGGCGGGAAAATTGCAGAATCGGGGGGCAGGAACCCATCCCGCCCCCAAGCCAATGTCCCAGGAAGCAGTTATCCGACCTGCGCTGGGAGCCGCCTCCCCGAGGCGGGAAGGGGATTAGTGCCAATTAACTGCCTGTTAACAGGTAGTTAACAGGCAGTTTTTTGCCTAATCCCTATTTTTAGCCCTGAAGTGTGGGCTTCCCGACGGCTCCGAACCACGCCAAGTTAGCGAGGCGGACCGTCGGTCTGAAGGGGTCGAGATGTCCGTTGTGTAGGTGAGTGATGGGTGCATGTGTGCAGAGGTAAGTGTAAAGTGTTTTAATAAGTTTTACTTATCTTTACTTTCTCCTGCAGGCTTCCTTCCTTCAGTTCTCGGGAGTCCCTCAGTTC
This sequence comes from Somniosus microcephalus, assembly GCF_052327205.1. Lineage (NCBI taxonomy): Eukaryota > Metazoa > Chordata > Chondrichthyes > Squaliformes > Somniosidae > Somniosus > Somniosus microcephalus. The sequence continues at coordinate 182,760,319 of NC_140990.1, forward strand.
ACCGGCACAGAAAGCAGAATGGCCGCTGAAATGTCAAAAGCTGCAGCATTCTGCTTTCTGGTCTGGAGAGATCTCTAACTGAGTCTGAGTAGAAGGAATTCAAGTTAGAAGACAGATTGTCAGTGTTTAACAGCTTCACAGAGCTGTCAAACCCTGATTTTTCATCTGTCAAAAGCTCTTGACAGATGAAATGTCAATCACTGATGTCACCAGTAACCAAGCGTCCCTTAATTTGCCTGCTGAGCCCGCTGGACGGGTTTAACAAGGTCAATCAAGGGAAAATAGCGTGGGTTGGCCACAAGTCAATGAAGGTGGGACTACAACCCAAAAAGTGGGAGTCCCGCCTCCATCACGTCCCCATTGACAAAATCCAGCCCACAGTGTGTAAATGACAGCTGCAGAGGTAGTGTGATGGGTGCAATGGTCCACAGGTAAGTATGACAGGTGAGAGAATGTAGTGAGAAATATTTTTATTCTGTTTATATGTATCTGCAGGTGATAAGATTTGATGTTTCTGTGAAGCCGCATCTGATCGGGAGAATTGACAGATGGCTTCTGCAATCTCACATGCAGCTGCCATCTGTTTTCTCCTAAGGAGTCATTGGCGAGGCTAGGTGCAAGGGCTCACCATTGGACAGTGATTGTCAGTGTTTGACAGCACCGCAGTGCTGTCAAACACGGTTAAATCATCTGTCAAAAAATGATGGGGCCTGTCACTTTAACAAAACCGGCAGATGAAGTGTCATGCACTGACGTCATCTGACACCGGCTTTCCCTTAATTGGCCGGCAAACCCGCAGAGCGGGCTTAACAAGGCCAATCAGGGAAAAATAGCGTCAGGTCGTCAGACATCGCTGGGGGCGGGACTAGAACCAGGAACCCAGCAGTCCCACCCCCAACGTGCCTCCTCAGGTAAGATCCCGGCCAGAGGGTGGCGAATCTTTGGAATTCTCTACCCCAGAGGGCTGTGGATGCTCAGTCGTTGAGTTTCTATTCAAGACAGAGATCGATAGATTTTTGGGAATCAAGGGATATGGGGATACTGCAGGAAGGTGGAGTTGAGGTAGAAGATCAGCCATGATCTTATTGAATGGCGGAGCAGGCTCAAGGGGCCAAATGGTCTACTCCTGCTCCTATTTCTTATGTCCCCAGATGTTAGTGAGGAGGACTTTGCAGGGTCAACTGGGCTGGGTGTGCCGTTGTCGTGTCCGATGCTGGTGCCGAGGTCAATGCCGTGTGGTCCGTCCGGTTTTATTCTTATTATTGCTTTTCGCAGCGGTTTGTGACAATTGAGTGGCTTGCTAGGCCATTTCAGGGGGCAGTTTAGTCAATCACACATTGGCCAGGCCAGACCAGACCAGGTAAAGACAGCAGATTTCCTTCCCTAAAGGACATTAGTGAACCAGGTGGATTTTTATGATAATCCGATAGTTTCATGGTCACCATTACTGATACTAGCTTTTTATTCCAGATTTACTTAATTAAGTGAATTTAAATTCCCCAGCTGCCGTGGTGGGATTTGAACTTGCGTCTCTGAATCATTAGTCCAGGCCTCTGGAATACTAGTCCAGTAACATAACCACTATGCTACCATTCCTGTGGATGGAGCGGAATCCCGAGGGAGTGACAGGGTGGATGGAACAGACTCCTGAGGGAGGGAGAGGGTGGATGGAGCAGACTGCCGAGGGAGAGGATGGAGCAGACTCCCGAGGGAGAGGGTGGAAGCAGATAGTTTTGATTTATTCAAATGTAGATTTATTTCAGAAAATAACATTTTGCGGTATAGTATTGTAATTTGAGACATGACGTGTGGTAAGTGCAGCATGCTTGTGTTCCCAAAGCTCGCCACCACTGGGGTTTTCTTCACACCATGCTGGGGTCTGTTGCAGACTAATTGTTAGCGATTGATTGCTATGATTAGGCAGCAACTCCTATCATCATTGTATCATGTGACTACCAGGACAGTAGGAGGCGAACGAGATGGACCGTGGTCTTTTTTTTGTCTAGCAATTTCTGCGTTCCTACAGTATGCTCTTTTCTCCAAATTATCTAATAAATGGGAAACTTTATAAAGCAAAGATTATCAGATGTGTGATTCACAGTATGCATATGGAGTACATAAGAGAAATAGGACAAAGTAGAAAATAATGTATGCACTCCCATGTATACAAAGCAGTAATATAATGAAAGCATTCCGATAATTTCATACACCATGAAAGCAAAGATTTGATCAGTTTATAATAAAAACAGAGAATCGGAAGAGTGGCCTGGTAGACCCATCGTTTCAGTCGCACAGAACTGATTTCTTCCTATCTCAACTTTCTTTTCTCCCCTTGTCCAGTCTCTTCCCATCTACGTCCACGACACTTCTGATACCATCCACACTTTAACAGTTTCCAGGCCCTAACCGTCTCCGTTCCACCCTGGACGTCCAGTTGCTCTACACCTCGATCCCCCACCAGGATGACCTCCGAGGGCCCTCCGCTTCTTCCTTGAACGGAGGCCCAATCTGTCCCCATCCACCACCCTCCTCCTCCGCCAGGCTGAACTTACTTCCTCCAAATAAAAAGGTGTTGCTACGGGAACTCATGGGTTCTAGCTATGCCTGTCTTTTCGTGGGATATGTGGAACATTCTTTATTCCAGTCCTACTCCGGTTCCCCCCTCTCACCTGTTTTTCCGATATGTTGATGACTGTATCAGTGCCATTTCCTGCTCTCGCCCCAAACTGGAAAATTTCCTCAACTTTGTTTCCAATTTTCACCCTTCCCTAACCTTCACATGCTCCATTTCCGACTCTTCTCTTCCTTTCCTCGACTTTTCCATCTCCATTTCTGGGGCTAAGCTGTTGATCAATATCTACTATAAGCCCACTGACTCCCAGAACTACCTTGACAACACTTCCTCCCACCTGCTTCCTGTAAGGACTCTATTTAACAACCTCATAATCCGTCGCATCTGTTCTGATGATGCCACCTTCCATACCAGTGCTTCCGATATGTCTTTCTTTTTCCTCAACCGAGGATTCCCCTCCACCTTGGTTGACACGGCCCTTGACTGTGTTTGCCCCATTTCCCACACTTCTGCTCTCGGCCCTTCCCTTCCCTCCTGGAACCACAATAGGGTTCCCCTTGTCTTCAACTCCCACCCCACCAGCCTCCACATTCAACGTATCATCCTCTACCATTTCCGGCGTAATGCCAGCACCAAACACATCTTCCCCTCCCCTTGCAGCATGCCAAAGGGACCGTTCCCTCCACAACACTTTGGTCCACTCTTCAATCACCCCCAATACCCCTCCTCTTCCCACGCAAGCGCAGGAAATGCAACATCTGCCCTTTCACCTCCCTTCCCACCGTCCATGGCCCCAAACACTCCTTCCAGGTGAAACAGCGATTTACTTGTATTTCTTTCAATTTAGTATGCTGTTCACGATGTGGTCTCCATTTGGGAGAACAAACGCAGATTGGTCGATCGCTTTACGGAGCACCTCCGTTCAGTCCGCAAGCATGACCCTGAGCCTCTGGTCACCCGCCATTTTAACTCTCCGTCCCACTCCCACTCTGACCTCTTTGTTCTTGGCCTCCTATGCTGTTCTAATAAAGCACAACGGAAACTTAAGGGAACAGCACCTCATCCTTTGATTAAGCACTTTACAGTTTTCCAGACTCAACATTGAGTTCAACAATTTCAGATCATAACCACTGCTCCCATTTTTTCCAGACAGCAGATGTTGGTAATGATTCTGCTATTAACATTTATACCTACTCTAGACCCATCTTTTGTTTCTTTACTTGTCCCATTACCATCCACTTTCGCCTTGCACCATTATCCCTTTTGTCATTTAATCTCTCCTGCCTTCCACCCGATCACAGACCTTCCCTTTTGTTCTTTCCTCCCCTCCCCCTTTCCCTGCCTCTGTACTTGCTTAAAACCTGTTACATCTCTAACTTTTTCCTATTACGTCCATGAATGATTGAGACACGGACAGCAGGAGTTGAACAAAACGCGTCTTTACTGATGGAAGGCAATAGTGAAACTGAAAACAACAGAGGCTCACTAGCGCCTTTTATACAGGGGTGGTCACTGCCAGTATTGCAGTCTGAGACCAGTTATTCTCTTAAAGGTACATACACAACAACTCCTCCCCTTTTAGATGAACAGTACATAACATTCATTTAACAACTAAATGATAACTAATTACAATCACAATTACGGTTGCTAGATACATTGGTTAAGTTTAAGCAATTATAAGTTCAGTCTTTGAGGAGGCTTCCTGATTCTGTCTGGATAACGCCTCTTTGGAGTGTCAGGTTCTTCTGGCAATGTTGAGTCGGAATCAATGTCGTTGTTTGGTTCATCTGCTTCCAATATTACCGGTTCTGCGGTAGCTGCAATTGGAACGTCGATTTCATTACCAGGTGTATCAGATCGTGGTGTGGAGTTGACGTTTTCCAGTGACTCTAGAATCTGGTCAGCATGGCGTCTTACAATGCTCTCCCCAACGTCCACGGTATACGAGAGGTCCTTGTCGTGTACAAATCGTTCCTGGCTGCCATTTCTCAGTGCGGTAGTCCCGAGCCAAAACTGGTTGACCTATCTTAAAACTCCTGGTCGGCCTTTCATTCATATTCTGAAACTGCCTGTTCTCCACATCTCTTCGGACGTTTGGCTTAACCAAATCCAAGCGGCATCGTAGTCTTCGATTGAAGAACATCATGGCTGGAGTTTGGTTGGTAACCGCATGTGTCGCATTCCGGTAGGCAAACAAGAAGTTGTCCACCTTGTGTTGTAGGGGTATAGCTTCATTACACATTGCCTTGATAGCCTTCTTGAATGTTTGGACAAACCTCTCGGCCAATCCATTAGTGGCTGGATGATATGGGGCAGATGTGTAATGCTTAACACCATTGTTCTTTAAGAACCTCCGGAACTCTTCAGACACAAACTGTGGTCCATTGTCAGAGCAAATCTGTTCAGGCAGCCCATTCCTAGCGAATATGGTTCGTAAAACTGCGATAGTTTTTTCTGTGGTGGTTGAGGACATTTTTATTACCTCTGGCCACTTTGAATGTGCATCCACCGCAATTAAAAACATCGAGTCCATGAAGGGACCAGCAAAATCAATGTCCACCCTTTGCCATGGAGATGAGGGCCACTCCCATGGATGCAGAGGAGCTTGTGGTGGGGCATTTTGGACCTTCTGGCATCCTGCACAGATCTTGGTCATCTCTTCGATTTCTCGATCGATTCCTGGCCACCACACAAACGCTCTGACTAAGTTCTTCATTTTTACCCCACCCAGATGACCCTCATGAAGCTCACTGAGCACTCTATCCGTCAACTTAGGTGGAATTACGACTCTGGATCCACACATCAAGGTTCCTCTGCACACTGACAGCTGTTCTCTTCTCGGCGAGAATGCTGGCAGCAGTGGTTCGCCATGTGCTGGCCATCCCTTCACCGTTAAATCATAGACCCGTGATAGAAAAGGAAACACGGAATGACCCGACACTATGTTTGCATTCGTCACAGGGAGACATTCGACTATGGTCGAGTGGAATAACTCCATTGGATCCACTGCAAGGTCGTCTTCTTCCACCGTCGGCAACGGTAGACGTGACAATCCATCAGCATTTCCATGCTGTTTAGTTCCTTTGTACTCGATGTCATATTGGTGTGCCCCTAGGAAAAGGGACCACCTCTGCAGCCGTTGTGCTGTCATTATCGGTACGCCCTTCTGAGGGTTGAAAATGGAGACAAGAGGTTGATGATCGGTTAGTAGAGTAAATTTTTGACCGTGCAGGTAGTGATTGAACTTCTTCACCCCCCACACTAGGCTGAGGGCCTCTCTGTCAATCTGGGCGTAGTTACGCTCGGCAGAAGTTAACGAGCGTGACGCAAAAGCTATCGGCCTCTCTAAACCATCAAGGAATTTATGTGACAGTACCGCCCCAATGCCGTAGGGAGACGCATCACACGCCAGTCTGATCGGCAGTGCTGGGTTGTAGTGAGCCAATACTTCCCTTGAAGTGATTAGGTCTTTACTCTTCTGAAAGGCCCGCTTACAATCATCGCTCCATTTCCATGCTACCCCCGTTCGTAGCAGGGCGTTCAGTGGGTGCAGAATTGTCGACAAATTCGGCAAAAACTTATGGTAGTAATTCACCAATCCGAGGAATGACCTCAGTTGCGACACATTTTCAGGCGCTGGGGCCTTAACAACCGCTTCAATTTTGTCAGGGGACTCATGTAACCCCTCTTCATCAATCACGCGGCCACAATACGATATCTGTTTCTTAAAAAACTCGCACTTGGGGCGGTTGGCTCGTAGCCCAGGTTCCCGTAGTCTCGTGAGCACCTGTTCTAGGTTGTTAAGGTGTTCACTGTCATCTTCACCTGTCACAAGGATGTCATCCAAGTAACACCGAGTCCCCGGAATCCCTTGCAGGACTTGTTCCATCGCTCTTTGCCATATCGCCGGAGCCGATGCTACTCCGAATACCAATCGATGATACTGGTAAAGACCTTTGTGAGTGTTTATCGCGAGATACTTCCTAGAGGACTCTTCAACCTCCATCTGCAAATATGCTTGTGCTAGGTCAATTTTTGTAAAACGCTTCCCTCCAGACAGTGAGGCAAGATGTCTTCTATCCTTGGAAGAGGATATTGTACTGTGTGAAGGACTGGGTTCACCGTCACCTTGAAATCCCCACAGATGCGAATCTTCCTTGGCTCCCCGGACTTATTGCTTAACGTTTTCTTCATGACAGGAACGATGGGTGTCGCCCACTCGCTCCAGTCGACCTTGGACAACACGCCTGCCTTCTCCAGATTCTCCAGCTCTGCCTCGACGGCTGGGCGAATTGCATATGGTTCCGGTCTTGCTTTGAAAAACTTGGGAACTGCATTCTCTTCTATTTTTATCGAGGCGGTTACGCCTTTAAGCGTGCCCAGTTCTTGTTGAAATACCTCCTTGGCGTTAGCCAAGATTGTTGACAATCCTCCAGGAGTGACGTCTTCATCTTTTTTACCGTCCACCGTCATTGCATGAATGGAATGCCAATCTAAGTTTATCTTCCTGATCCATTCCCGTCCCAATAACGGTGGTCCACCATTTGGCAGTATGTAGAGATACAATTTCCGTATTTTCTTGCCATTGTATTCGACAGGCACCCTTATTTTTCCTCTGGGGAATACTTTTTGCCCCGTATACGTCGTCAAGACGATGGATGTCTCTCAAGGGTATGTGTGAAAATAGCCGCTCGTAGTCTCGTCGATTCATGACGGTTAGCGCTGATCCTGTATCCAATTCCATTTTAACTTGGGACCCTGCTATCGTGGGGGTGACCCAAATGGTTCGGTGATCCTCTTTTGCGATTACATTGTGAAGTTTGAGACAGCTTAGTCTCCTGTTCCCGGATTCACTATCGCTCATCTGGTCTTCGGAACTACTGTCCGTCATCTTTTGTACTTTCTTGTACGGTTCCTTAGTAGCCTTTTTGTTGTCGCTGGTCTTCTTCCCAGACCTGCAAACTCGTGCAATGTGTCCCATCTTCCCGCATTGCCTGCATATTTTGTCTTTGGACCAGCAGTCCTTCTGGTCATGGTTAGTTCTGCCGCAGCGATAACATTTTGCAAATCCCCGTGTCATTTCGTGGGTGCCGTATTCCTGTGGTTTTTGTTGAATTTCTGCAGCTCCCCTGGCTGCTGCTTCATACGATACTGCCACGCTGAAAGCCTTATCTAGCGTCAGCTCTTTCTCTGAGAGTAACTTCTTCTGTGTTCCTTCACTCAGGAGTCCACAGACAAATTTGTCCCGTAGGGTATCTGCCAGTCCTGCTCCGAACTGGCAGTGCTTTGATAGCTTGCGTAGTTCCGTAAGATACTCAGCATTGCTCTCATCTTTGTGCTGAGTTCTCCTGTGGAATTTAAATCTTTCTGCTATCAACAGCGGTGCAGGGTTTAAGTGTTCCTGTAGGACAGCAACAATTTCGTTAAAACTCTTCGCCTTCGGTTTGGCTGGAGTAATCAGGTCCCGCAATAGGCCGTACGTTCTAGCGCCCATTAAGTTTAGCAATATCGATGCCTTTTTCCCCTCCGCTATTTCGTTTGCCTCGAAATATACCTCGACTCTTTCCACATACGTGGTCCAGTCCTCTATTGTATTATCAAAAGCAGTGATACAGCCAGTCTTCGGCATCTTGCAAATCTAAAATGGCACCTCCCGCGCTTTGCCTTCTTCCCCGATTTAACAAAATGGCGCCTCCCGCGCTTTGCCTTCTTCCCCGCTGATTAAGATGGCGCCTCCCGCGCTTTGCCTTCTTCCCCGCTGTTGCTAGCGCTGCTTTCCGCGGTTCCCGTTGCAACCTGCAGCTCCTCGCGGTTTCTTGCGCGTTTAATATTTCTTTTTTTTATTATTTTCCCATCGTGGAACAACCCTGTGGGACTCTTGCCTCCCTCTTCGCGGGTCTATACGCAGCCCGGCTTCGTAGCACCGGCCGCGCCCTGTGTGCTCCACCCTCTCTCTCTCTTCTTCCCGACAACGCTGCTCGACCCCGTTGCAAACCACCTGCTCGAGTTCGCGACCGCCGCAGCCCAGGAAGGATCAGTGCACTACCTGCCACCAGCCCGATTAGCTGAAGCACCGTCGACAGGAACCAGGCCCCGCTTCCGACAGCTTCTCCAGCAATCTTCAACTCCGCAACACAGGGTGGATGCCCACGGTCGACGCCTGTTTCTACTGCCTCTTACTTTCTTTTCTTTCTGGCCTCGACCTCTGCTCACTTCGCTGTAGGAATGGATCCCAGGAGGTGGTGCAGACTGTAGGTAGGTTCGTATCTGCTCGTCGCCAGTATTACGTCCGTGAATGATTGAGACACGGACAGCAGGAGTTGAACAAAACACGTCTTTACTGATGGACGTCAATAGTGAAACTGAAAACAACAGAGGCTCACTAGCGCCTTTTATACAGGGGTGGTCACTGCCGGTACTGCAGTCTGAGGCCAGTTATTCTCTTAAAGGTACATACACATTTTCTAGTTCTGATCAAAGGTCATCGACCTGAAACGTTAACTCTGTTTCTCTCTTCACAGATGCTGCCTGATCTGCAGAGTATTTCCAGCATTTTCTGTTTTTATTTCAGATTTCCAGCATCCACAGTATTTTGCTTTTGTATTGAGCAGTTTATAACAGTCACTGCAAACTCATTTAGATTACAGACTTCCATAGCTCCTTGGGGTGTGTGTGTAAAATTCATTTTATAATGTGCACAGTTTTATGTGGTTTTTTTTTTTACCTCTGCCAGCGGTGGTTCTCAGTGCTGTATGCCCATGGTGTTTTCTGCCACTCACTGTGGGGTCAACAATGCGATGTCATTAGTGCAAGTTTATTGAGCAATGCTTTGTATTTGATTTCTGGGAAATAGCCAATATGAATGACGAGAAACTAATTTATTTTGAAGTTGCAAATATATTGCTTTTTAGTAGAGATTGTTAAAAGCAACTGTAAATCTGTCGGGTTTAATAAAAACTAGTTGATTTTCTTTCATTGGAAATAGAATCATAGCATGATACGGCACAGAAGGAGGCCATTTGGCCCATTGTGCCTGTGCCGGCTCTTTGGTAGAGCTAGCCAATTAATCCTACTCCCCTGCTCTTTCCCACAGCCCTGTAAATTATTTTCCTTCATGTAATTATCCAATTCCCTTTTGAAAGTTACTATTGAATCTGCTTCCACCACCCTTTCAGGCAGTGCATTCCAGATCATCACCACTCGCCGTGTTAAACAAATAGTTTTCTCTTGTCACCTCTGGTTCTTTTGCCAATCACCTTAAAAAGTTCCCATGTAAATTGAAGGTTTTGCATTGCTGTAAGAGATCAGTGTTTTCTCTGAATTGTGGAATTAATTGGACAGATTAATTTTAAAAATAGTAAAGAGCCAAAATGAATCCCTACTGCTGCCAGAATGGTGCCAGCTGAACGCAGTCTTTTATTAGCATCAATCAATTCCCAGTTATAATTGCTAGAAGGCGGTGACAAGGGTAGAGCACAAAGTTTAGCTGAGTAGCAGGGGAAAAAAAAAAATCACACATCAATGTGCACATTAGTGATGACCGATGCCCGGATTTTCCGGGGCCTATGAATGCATAGACAGTGTGTATGCGGCCGTACGTGCCCCACAAGGTCCGGGTTTCCACATGTGATGCGCATGCACGAAAACCCGGAACTTGCGATCAGTCAAGAATCTTCTTGACAGATCCTCCGCATCCCTGGGAAATGCGCATTTGTTGGGAGAGTTGGGCTGTTTGCCCAGCGAATGCCCGTGAAAAACTTTTACGCCTGGTAAAAGCAGGCATCGGGCCTTCTTTTACCAGCGTAAGTGTTTAAATAAATATTACTTTTTTTTTTTTAAACACAAAAAACTTTAAAATTAGTTCTAGGTTACTTTTAGCCCCTATAAAATGTTGAAATTTATTTTTCAAAAATTTAAATTTTTGTTTTAAATGTTTAATGAAATTGTACTTTAATTAATTTTAAACATGTTATGATTTTTTCTAATTTCAGGGTGTAATTGTATTTTTTGGGTGATTCCTAAGCTTATGGGGATTCCGTACGTAAATGGAATCTCCATAAGCATAATGGGGATGCCCCTTTCTGATTGGTTGGGCCGGCCCACGTGCTCCCAGGATGCTTGCGAACTGCATGCGCCCCGGGATACGTGGGCCTCTACGCATGCGTACACGTAGAGGCCCAGGAGCGCGGGTCTCCGTGGATCCAGGACCATCAGGTAGGTAGGTTCATAGTTTTATTGCGGTTCGGAGGCATCTGCCCACGGGAAGCCTGCGACCGCAAATTCAGGCCCATTGACATGAGGAGATTTGGCTTGTGCCTCTGAGTTCAAGCAAAAAAAAATGGTTTCAAGATAATAGTGAGCGAAAAATCTAATTTCCAAACAACCAGAACTGTTTTATGTGAAGGCACGACTGTTAGAATGAATAAAATCTTATCCCTAGGTCCTGCTTCACTACACTGTTGTGTAATATTGTGCTAGACATATTAGGATAGCTATAGATTTGATCCATGCTCTCTGCTCAGTTAGCCAGTTAGCTAATGGGGCAGGAAGTGGGGGTACGTTTGACTTCGGCATCTCAAGTTCAAGAAGAAAATTGGCCAGTATTCTTGCCACTGATTTCTATCAAAACACCTCTTTTGAACGCATTTTGGTGCAAGGACAAAGTTGAGCTTGGTTTTGATGACTCCCATATTTATATTGCAATCAACACTTGCTATCAAGGCTCACAAAGAATGTTGCCTTTAGCGAGGGATCAGAGGAACATTGGTACCTATAGTTCACCTGCTTCAGGTGTAAGGGGTAAATTGGAGATTGAGGAACTTTGCACAGAGGTACGGTGCGAGTTTGCCAACAATTCATCGCTTTTCCACTGTGGCCGGTTTATGACGATGGGGAAAATATGTTCATTAGAAATGGCATCCTTCACTGGAGGGTGAATTGACTCTCACTGCTGTTATGCACCTGCTTACAGTTTACCCGCCAGCTCTGCGTATGCAGTGGGGGTGAGGATTGGGGATAAGATGAAAAATTAGGAGAAAATGATTAAAACCTGTACTGACACTTGTTTTTCTAAGGATAACAAACTTGTGTAACACTGCCATTGTTGCCAATCAACTCCTTTGTTGACACAAGGGATTTATGATATAGACCCAAAAACACAGTACTGCTGTACTTGACCTAGACTGGGCCAGAAATTCGGGTCCCCACGGGTGAGTACGCGCTGGGTACTCACGCATAGGGCTAAGGAAAGTGACGGTTTCGTGCATGCACTGCACAGGAAACCGGAACTTCCGTTCCCTTGAAGGAAGGGGTTCACAGGTCGAACGCGTGCGCCAGAGAGGCAGCGCGTACGGCTGGAACTTGCGGTTTTTTTTATTTTTTATTACAGGTTTCTCCGGGAGGGTAAGTCTCCAGCAGCTACGCTTTTAAAAAGCAGTCGCATGGCCTGCTTTTAACAAGGCAAGTGGTGAATTAAGTAAAATTAAAACATTTTTCCCCACAGGTTTATTATTTTTAAATACTTTAAAGAAAGGTAAGTTTATTTTTAGCCCCATTAAAAACTGTAATTAATTTTTTCAAAAATTTAAATTATTGTTTAAAATAGTTATTTTATGTAATTTATAGTTATTTTAAAAATGTGATTTTTAAAAAAAATGTATTTTAAGTTTTAGTTATGTTTTGGGGCCGATCTCTATTCATAGATTTGACAGGCCTTCCTGTCAAATTTATGAATGGAGATTCCCTGCTACGATTGACTCTCCATGGCCCACGTGACCCCAGGGGATGCTTCCAACTAACTGTGCCCCTGGGATATGCAAGCACTGCGTGCCGGCAGCTGGAGGAGGCCCAGGATCAGAATCCCACGCGGGCCCACAGCACAATGGCAGGCGCGCTAGTTAAGTGCAAGTCAGGGGCTTGCACCCGCGGGAAGCCTCCGACCTGAATTTCTGGCCCATTGCTTTTTGCCACTTCTTTTTATCTTTCACAATTTCAAAAATACATACAATAAACTGAGCATCTGTGGCAGCAGACAATCGGTTTGTTTTGGACGTTGTCTTCTGCACTCTATACCCCTTCACAGAAACAACAAGTATTTATATAGCGCCTTTAAGGTAGTTGTAATGTATACAACATTGAAGGGACTACTTTGTTTTGCGGATGTACATCCTTAGTTGCGAGCGTATATAACAGACGCGTATCGATTTGTATAGTCAGTGCCGAAGTTCCAGTTGCCCAGTAAAGATCACTTGAAGTTACTCTCAGTCTCTGCTGCTTTATTATTTTATGTAGTTGTGTATAGCGGTACAAACACAACAAATTGGCGACGAGAATTATGAACCTACGTCTTACTATTCTGGCATCGCATCCAGAGGACACCGAAATTTGGAAGAAAGGAGCGAGAAGGTAGAGAAAACGGAGCACGCTTGCTAAGCTAGGCAGGGGATACACAAGTCAAGTGAAAAGTGCACAGGACTTGCATGACGCTAGCTAACTAGTAAAGAAAGAAAAACGGGTTTGGAAAAAAAAATGGCGATGATTGGCACTATTGCAGCATTGAAGACTGGGCAACTTACATTGAAAGAGTGGCGTTGTACTGTGAGGCTAACGGAGTGAAGGTAGAAAAGAAAGCCACTGTTTTGCTGAGTGTTATGGGCGCAAAGACATATGGGCTGCTAAGTAGTTTATTAACCCCTGAAAAGCCAGCAAACAAAACATTCAAACAAATAGTGGACACACTCCAAGACCATTTAAGCCCTAAACCACTGCTCGCTTTAGAAATTCAACAAAAATCCCTGGAATATTCAACTAATAAAATGTCAGAAACAAGAAAAGTGCTATCGCTGTGGCAAAATGTCACATGACCACAATGACTGTTGGTTTAAAGATAAAGATTGCAGACAATGTGGCAGACGAGAGCACATTGAAAGAGTCTGCAAAGCAAATAAGAAGCCGAAAACTGATACAATAGTGTAACAAAAAGGTACATCAAGTGACTGAAAACAAGAAACCTTTCAAAGATAGATACAAGAAGGTACACTACGTGACTGGAGACAGTTCAGATAAAGAAAAAAGTGACACAGACTCAGAGGAAGAGGATCTGGCTTGTCTAAAACTACACAGTGTGAAAGAGACAGGGGATCACAGAATAATATGGGTTACTCCAGAAGTGGCAGGAGTTAGGCTGAAAATGGAGTTGGACACAGGCTCAGCTTTAACAGTGATCTCTGTACATGACTACAAACGACTGTTTTCACACATACCGCTAAGGCCAACTGAAGTACTGTTAAAGACATACACAGGACAAAGAGTGTGCCCCAAAGGTAAAATAAAAGTGACATACAAAGAAAAAAAAATACCGCAATTGAACCTCTATGTAGTGGAAAATGGAGGACCACCATTACTGGGACGCGAATGGCTCAGGAAAATACAGTTGGGTTGGCACACCATCCAAGCACTGTTTGTGTCAGCAAAGGAGGACAGCAACGCCACTCCTGAGAGACTGTCACAAATACTCTGACTCTCAGGAAGTGTTCAAGAAGGGAATAGGAACACTTAAGGGCATGAAAGCAAAAATTAAGATTGAGGAGAATGCAAATCCAAAGTTCCTCAAGGCCAGACCAGTGCCTTATGCAATTCGCCCTTCAGTAGAAGCAGAGCTGGAGAACTTGGAGCAATTAGGGGTCCTGTCCAAGGTGGGTTGGAGTGAATGGGCCACATCTATAGTTCCAGTGATGAAGAAAACCGCCAGCACAAAACCAGGAAAGCCAAGAAAAGTGCGCATCTGCGGAGACTTTAAAGTGACTGTTAACCCAGTCCTCCACAGTACAGTACCCTTTGCCTCGCATTGAGGACATCTTTGCTTCCCTGTCAAGAGGGGAACGCTTCACAAAGATTGACTTGGCCCAGGCCTATCTCCAAATGGAAATTGATGATGCATCAATTAAGTACCTGACAATAAATACGCACAAAGGCCTTTACCAGTACAATCGGCTGGTATTCGGAATAGCATCAGCTCCTGCAATCTGGCAAAGGGCAATGGACCAAGTCCTGCAGGGGATCCCAGGTACTCGGTGTTATCTTGATGACATCATCATTACTGGCAAGAATGACAACGACCACCTTTCCAACCTTGAACAGGTGCTCATCAGGTTACGGGAGTATGGGCTCCGAGCGAACCGAGACAAGTGTGGGTTTTTCAAAAAGGAAATCTCACTGTGGACATGTGATTGACAAGGACGGTTTACACAAGTCTCCAGACAAGATTGAAGCTGTGATTAATGCACCAACACCTGAAAATGTGTCTCAGTTGAGATCATATCTTGGACTGGTGAACTACTATCACAAGTTCTTGCCCAACCTATCCACAGTGTTACATCCACTAAATGCACTGCTACAGACAGGGTCACAATGGAAGTGGAGTGACAGTTGTGAACAAGCTTTTCAAGAGAGTAAAAGACTCATTACTTCAGAAGAGGTGCTAGCTCACTTTGACCCATCCTTACCTATTCGACTGGCATGTGATGCTTCACCCCATGGCATTGGTGCCGTGTTGTCACATAAGTTCCCAGACGGCTCAGAAAGACCAATAGCCTTTGCCTCAAGATCATTGACTACAGCTGAACGCAATTATGCACAGATTGACCGAGAAGCTCTCAGCCTTGTGTGGGGAGTCAAGAAATTCAACCACTACTTGTATGGTCAACAGATTACACGGTTAACTGACCACCAGCCTCTCGTTTCAATCTTCAACCCAAGGAAGGGCGTTCCAGTGATGACGGCACAACAGCTACAGCGATGGTCACTCTTCCTAGGGGCTCACCTGTATGACATTGAATACAAGGGGACCAAGCAACATGGCAACGCCGATGGTTTGTCACGTTTACCACTGCCGACCTCAGAGAACTACAACAGTTGACTCAGCAGAGGTATTTCACACGACAATAGTTGAGCAGCTACCAGTGACAAACTCCCTCATTGAAAGAGAAACACGCAATGACCCGACATTGTCAAAGGTTTATGACATCACTGTGAAGGGATGGCCAGCGCATGGTGACTCATTGTTTCCAGCATTCTCAGCTAGGAGGGAGCAGTTATCAGTGTGTCGGGGAACACTGATGTGCGGCTCACGAGTTGTGATTCCTCCCAAGCTTCGTAACCGAGTGCTAGATGAACTGCATGAAGGCCACTTAGGTACGGTAAAGATGAAAAGCCTTGCCCGTGGTTACGTGTGGTGGCCGGGAATTGACAAACAGATCGAGGACCTGACAAAGAGCTGCTCAGGATGTCAAAAGGTTCAGAACGCACCACCACAAGCCCCTCTCCATCCATGGGAATGGCCCTCATCACCATGGCAACGTGTGCACATCGACTTTGCTGGACCGTTCATGGACTCCATGTTCTTGATTGCAGTCGATGCACATTCCAAATGGCCCGAGGTCATTAAAATGAAATTAACCACATCTGAAAAGACCATTTCAGTTCTGAGGACCATGTTCGCTAGAAATGGCCTACCAGAACAAATCTGCACAGACAATGGACGACAATTTGTCTCTGACGAATTCCAAGGTTTCATGAGGAAAAATGGAATCAAGCACTACACATCTGCCCCGTACCATCCAGCTACAAATGGCTTGGCAGAAAGATTCATACAGACTTTCAAGAAGGCCATCAAAGCAATGTACAGCGAGAATCTACCACTGCAACACAAGATAGACAATTTCCTCTTTGCTTATCGGAACGCAGCCACTAATCAGACTCCAGCGATGATGTTTCTGAACAGGAACCTGAGATCTCGCATGGACCTTCTTAAACCGAATGTACGGCGTGATGTAGAGAACAAACAGTTCAAACATTTGAATGCTAAGCCAACAAGAAGCTTCAGTGTGGGACAGTCAGTTCTTGCTCGTGATTTCCAGATGGAAAAGTGGCAACCAGGGACAATATCCACAAGAGAGGGACCACTGATGTATACAGTGGATGTGGGAGAGAACGTTTTGAGACGTCATGTGGACCAAATTCTGGATGTTCAGGTGAAAAACACCCCTATACCTCGCCCAGACTCACCTGACATGGAAACAGACACTCCTGGTTCATCATCAGCACCAGCCTCATCCACAAGCTGAGAGCTCTACCTGTGCTGATAGCTCACCTGATGCAACTGTACCTGTACAGTCTCATTCCCCAAAGCAAGAGAGTCTGGAGAGACGTTACCCAGAGAGGCAGAGGAGGCCTCCCCAGAGACTTGACTTGTAAAAGGGCTGTTGACAAAATAAATGTTATGTTGGAATTTGAATTTTGTTACTTTTAAGAAAACAAAAAGGTTAGTGTAAAGACAGACTCTGTATGTTAATTATAGAAATTTTGCATTAATATACTATTAAACTAAAGGGGGAGGAAGTGTAATGTATACAACATTGAAGGGACTACTTTGTTTTGCGGATGTACATCCTTAGTTGCGAGCGTATATAACAGACGCGTATCGATTTGTACAGTCAGTGCCGAAGTTCCAGTTACCCAGTAAAGATCACTTGAAATTACACTCAGTCTCTGCTGCTTTATTATTTTATGTAGTTGTGTATAGCGGTACAAACACAACAGTAGTAAAACATCCCAAGGCGCTTCACAGAAGTATTAAGACAAAAATTGTCACCGAGCCACATAGAGAAATTAGGGCAGGTGACCAAAAGCTTGGTCAAAGAGGTAGATTTTAAGGAGAGTCTTAAAAGAGGAAAGAGAGGTAGAGAGGCAGAGAGGTTTAGGCAGGGAATTCCAGAACTTAAAAGAAAGACTTACATTTATATAGCGCCTTTCACGACCACCGGACTTCTCAAAGCGCTTTACAGCCAATGAAGTACTTTTGGAGGGTAGTCACGGTTGTACTGTGGGTAACGCGGCAGCCAATTTGCGCACAGGAAGCTCCCACAAACAGCAATGTGATAATGACCAGATAATCTGTTATTGTTATGTTGATTGAGGGATAAACATTGGCCGGAACACCGGGGATAACTCCCCTACTCCTCTTCTTTTACATCCACCTGAGCGAGCAGATGGGGTCTCAGTTTAACGTCTCATCCAAAAGATGACACCGCCGACAGTGCAGCACTCCCTCAGCACTGTATTGGATTGTCCGCCTGGCTTTATGTGCTCAAGTCCCTGGAGTGGGACTTGAACCCAAAACCTTCTGACTCAGAGGTGAGTGTGCCACCCATTGAGCCACAGCTGACACTATCTTTAGGGCCTAGGCAACAGAAGGCAAGACCACCAGTGGTTGAGCAATTATAATCAGGGATGCTCAAGAGGGCAGAATTAGAGAAGTGCAGATATCTCAGTGTTGTGGGACTTGGAGATTACAGAGATAGGGAGGGGTGAGGTCATGGAGGGATTTGAAAACAAGGATGAGAATTTTGAAATTGAGGCATTGCTTAACCGGGAACCAATGTAGGTCAGCAAGCACAGGGGTGATGGGTGAACGGGACTTGGTGTAAGTTAGGACATGAGCAGCCAAGTTTTGGATGACCTCAAGTTTACGGAGGGTAGAACGTGGGAGGCCAGCCAGGAATGCGTTGGAATAGTCAAGTGTAGAGGTTACAAAGGCATGGATGAGGGTTTCAGCAGATGAGCTGAAGCAAAGGCGGAGATGGGCGATGTTACGGAGGTGGAAATAAGCGGTCTTAGTTATGCCGCAGTTATGTGGTCGGAAGCTCATTTCAGGGTCAAATATGACACCAAGGTTGCAAACAGCGAGGTTCAGCCTCAGACAGATGTTAGGGAGAGGGATGGAGTCAGTGGCTAGGGAACGGAGTTTGAGGCGGGGGCCGGAAACAATGGCTTCGCTCTTCCCAATATTTAATTGGTTAAAATTTCTGCTCATCCAGAACTGGATGTCGGACAAGCAGTCTGAAAATTTAGAGACCGTGGAGGGGTCGAGAGAAGTGGTGGTGAGGTACAACTGAGTGTCATCAGCGTACATGTGGAAACTGACGCTGAATTTTTGGATGATCTGGCCAAGGGGCAGCATGTAGGTGAGAAATAGGAGGGGGCCAAGGATAGATCCTTGGGGGACACCAGAGGTAACAATGCGGGAGCAGGAAGAGAAGCCATTGCAGGTGATTCTCTGGCTACGATTAGATAGATAAGAATGGAACCAGGTGAGTGAAGTCCCGCTGGACGACAGTGGAGAGGCGTTGGAGAAGGATGGAGTGGTCAACTGTGTCAAAGGCTGCAGACAAGTCAAGAAGGACGAGGAGGGATAGTTTATCTTTGTCACAGTCACAAAGGATGTTATTTGTGACTTTGATGAGAGCCGTTTCGGTACTGTGGCAAGGGCGGATACCCGATTGGAGGGATTCAAACATGGAGTTGTGGGATAGATGAGCACGGATTTGGGAGGCAACAACACGTTCAAGGACTTTGGAGAGGAAAGGGAGATTGGCAATGGGGCGGTAGTTTGCTAGGACAGGGGGAGTCAAGGATTGGATTTTTGAGGAGAGAGATGATGGCGGTTGATTTGAGGGACAGGGGGACAGTGCCTGAGGAGAGAACCGTTAACACTATCAGCGAACATGAGAGCCAGAAAAGGAAACTGGCTGGTCAGCAGTTTGGTGGGAATAGGGTCAAGGGAGCAGGAAGTGGGTCTCATGGACAAAATGAGCACGGAGAGGTCATGAGGGGTCATCGGAGAGAAACTGGAGAAAGATGCGAGTTCAGGGCTAGGGCAGTGGTGGAACCTTAGAGGAAGTTTGGCCCGGTGAGCTAGGGGAAGGAAGGGAAGTGGCAGAGTCAGCTGAACGGATGGTCTCAATCTTGGAGACAAAGAAGTCCAGGAGCTCCTCACACTTGTTGGAGGTGAGGGTGGAGGAAACAGGGGAGAGGGGTTTAAGACAGTTAGCAGTGGAGAATAGAAGTATATCCTTCCTTAGATAAGACCACCAAAACTGTACATAATACTCCAGGTGTAGTCTCACCAGGGTCCTATATAATTGTAGTAAGATGTCTTTACTCTTATACTCAAATCCTCTTGAAATAAAGGCCAACATACCATTTGCTTTCCTAATTGCTTGCTGTACCTGCATGTTAACTTCCAGTGATTCGTGTACAATGGTACCTGGGTGTCCATCTCTCACCATTTAAAAAATACTCTGCTTTTCTATTTTTCCTACTAAAGTGGATAACTTCACAGTTCTCCACATGATATTCCATTTGCCATGTTCTTGCCCACTCACTTAGCTTGTCTATATCTCCTTGAAGCCTCTTTGCATTCTCCTCACAACTTACATTCCCACCCAGCTTTGTATCAGCAGCAAACCTGGATATATTACCTTCGGTCGCCTCATCCAAATCATTGATATAGATTGTGAACAGCTGAGGCCCAAGCACTAGTTACAGCCTGCCAACCTGAAATGACCCATTTATTCCTACTCTCTGTTTTCTATCCGTTAACCAATCCTCAATCCATGCTAGCATATTACCCCCAATCCCATATGCCCTAATTTTGTTTAATAACCTCTTGTGTAGCACCTTATCGAATGCCTTCTGAAAATCCAAATACACCACATCCACTGGTTTCCCCCTCATCTATTCTGCTCGTTACAAGCTCAAAAAACTCTTAACAGATTTGTCAAACATGATTTCCTTTCATAAATCAGTGTTGACTCTGCCCAATCCTATTATTATTTTCTAAGTGCCCTGTTACCACGTCCTTAATAATAGATTCTAGCATTTTCCCTACTACTGATATCAGGCTAACTGGTCTGTAGTTCCCCGTTTTCTCTCTCCCTCGTTTCTTAAATAGTGGGATTGTAGGAATCGACAGATCCCTAACTGAAGTACTGAGGTCGAGTCAGTCCGATAATAAAACAAAGTTTAATGTAAACTAGAGAACAAACAATGGTATGCCAGAGAAGCAATCAACAGGTCTTTTCTTAATGCTGGCTTCACAAGCTCTGAGCTGGGAACCTCCCCGTCTGACGTCATCACGTTTCCCGCCGTACGGGACGTCACGTGACCAATGTGATGACATCATCGCACTGGTTCTGGGACCTACCCAGAACTGGCTATTTACATACAGTAAACAACTTAGGTGCTGTAGCACTCTTGTTAAAGGCAGTTATACAGGAGTCCCTTGGTGGCTTTGCCACAGGATTACATTTGCCAAAATTGGGAGTGCTGTCCCACAGACTAGTCAAGCAACAGCCTGACATAGTCATACTCTCAGAATCATACCTTTCAGCCAACGTCCCAGACTCCTCCATCACCATCCCTGCGTATGTCCTGGACAGACCCACCGAGGTGGCAGCACGGTGGTATACAGTCGGGAGGGAGTAGCCCTGGAAGTCCTCAACATTGAATCTGGACCCCATGAAGTCTCATGGCTTCTGGTCAAGCATGGGCAAAGCAACCTCCTGCTGATTACCAACTACCGCCCTCCCTCAGCTGATGAATCACTACGCCTCCATGTTGAACACCACTTGGATGAAGCACTGAGGGTAGCAAGGGCGCGAATGTGCTCTGGGTGGGGGACTTCAATGTCCATCACCAAGAGTGGCTCGGTAGCACCACTACTGACCGAGCTGGCCAAGTTCTGAAGGACATAGCTGCCAGGCTGGGCCTGTGGTAGGTGGTGAGAGAACCAACACGAGGTAAAAACCTACTTGACCTCATCCTCACCAACCTACCTGTCGCAGATGCATCTGTCCATAACAGCATTGGTAGCAATGGCCACCACACAGTCATTGTGGAGACAAAGTCTCGTCTTCACACGGAGGACACCCTCCATCATGTTGTGTGGCACTACCACCGTGCTAAATGGGATAGATTCAGAACAGATCTAGCAGCTCAAAACTGGGCATCCATGAGGCGCTGTGGGCCATCAGCAGCAGCAGCAGAACTATATTCCACCACAATCTGAAACCTCATGGCCCGGCATCTACCTCACTCTACCATTACCATCAAGCCAGGGGACCAACCCTGGTTCAATGAGGAGTGCTGAAGAGCATGCCAGGAGCAGCACCAGGCGTACCTAAAAATGAGGTGCCAACCTGGGGAAGGGACAACACAGGACTACATGCATGCTAAACAGCAGAAGCAGCATGTTACAGCCAGAGCTAAGCGATCCCACAATCAATGGATCAGATCAATGCTCTGTAGTCCTGCCACATCCAGTCGTGAATGGTGGTGGACAATTGAACAACTAACGGGAGGAGGAGGTGCCATGATTATCCCCACTCTCAATTATGGCAGAGCCCAGCACTTGAGTGCAAAAGACAAGGTTGAAGCATTTACAACCATCTTCAGCCAGAAGTGCCAAGTGTATGATCCATCTCGGCTTCCTCCTGAGGTCCCCACTATCACAGAAACCAGTCTTCAGCCAATTCGATTCACTCCACGCGATAGAGAAGCGGCTGAGCGCACTGGCTACAGCAAAGGCTATGGGCCCCCCAACAACATCCCAGCTGTCGTGCTGAAGACTTGTGCTCCAGAACTAGCTGCACTTCTAGCCAGACTGTTCCCGTACAGCTACAACACTGACATCTAACCGACAATGTGGAAAACTGCCCAGGTATGTCCTGTCCACAAAAAGCAGGGCAAATCCAATCCAGCCAATTACCGCCCCATCGGTCTACTCTCAAGGTGGAAGGTGTCATCGACAGTGCTATCAAGTGGCACTTACTCATCAATAACCTGCTCATTTTGGGTTCTGGCAGGACCACTCTGCTCCAGACCTCCTTACAGCCTTGGTCCAAACATAGATGAAAGAGCTGAAGTCCAGAGGTGAGGTGAGACTGACTGCCATTGACATCAAGGCAGCATTTGACTGAGTCTGGCATCAAGGAGCCCTAGTAAAATTGAAGTCAATGGGAAACAGGGGGAAAACCTCTCCACTGGCTGGAGTCAGACCTAGCACAAAGGAAGATGGTTGTGGTTGTTGGAGGTCAATCATCTCAGCCCCAGGACATCGCTGCAGGAGTTCCTCAGGGCAGTGTCCTCGGCCCAACCATCTTCAGCTGCTTCATCAAGGACCTTCCCTCCAACCTAAGGTCAGAAGTGGGGATGTTCGCTGATGATTGCACAGTGTTCAGTTCCATTCGCAACTGCTCAGATAATGAAGCAGTCCATGTCCGCATGCAGCAAGACCTGGACAACATTCAGGCTTGGGCCAAGAAGTGGCAAGTTGCTTTCGCGCCACAAAAGTGCAGGACAATGACTAACTCCAATAAGCGAAAGTCTAACCACCGCACCTTGACATTCAACGGCATTACCATCGCCGAATCCCCCACCATCAACATCCTGGGGGTCACCATTGACCAAAAACCTAACTGGACCAGCCACATAAATACTGTGGCAACAAGAGCAGGTCAGAGGCTGGGTATTCTGCGGCAAGTGCATCACCTCCTGACTACCAAAAGCCTTTCCATCATCTACAAGGCACAAGTAAGGAGTGTGATGGAATACTCTCCACTTGCCTGGACGAGTGCAGCTCATCCAACTTAAGAAGCTCCACACCATCCAGGACAAAGCATCCACCACCTTAAACATTCCCTCCCTCCACCACCGGCGTACCGTGGCTGCAGTGTGTACCATCTATAAGATGCACTGCAGCAACTCGCCAAGGCTTCTTCGACAGCATCTCCCAAACCCGCGACCTCTACCACCTAGGAGGACAAGAATAGCAGGCTCTTGAGAACACAGTCACCTGCAAGTTCCCCCCCAAGTTACACACCATCCTGACTTGGAAATATATCACTGTTCCTTCATCATCGCTGGGTCAAATTCCTGGAACTCCCTCCCCAACAGCACTATGGGAGTACCTTCACCACAGGGACTACAGTGGTTCAAGAAGGTGGCTCACCACCACCTTCTCGTGGGCAATTTAGGATGGGCAATAAATGCTGGCCTTGCCACCAAGGTCCAAAATAAAACTCTCTCCCTCCCCCTCCCTCGGGAGTCTGCTCCATCCACCCTCTCCCTCCCTCGGGAGTCTGCTCCATCCACCCTCTCCCTCCCTCCCTCGGGAGTCTGCTCCATCCACCCTCTCCCTCCCTCGGGAGTCTGCTCCATCCACCCTCTTCCCTCCCTCGGGAGTCTGCTTCATCCATCCTCTCCCTCCCTCGGGAGTCTGCTCCATCCACCCTCTTCCCTCCCTCGGGAATCTGCTCCATCCACCCTCTCAGTAGTCTGCTTCATCCATCCTCTCCCTCCCTCGGGAGTCTGCTCCATCGACCCTCTCCCTACCTCCGGAGTCTGCTCCATCCACCCTCTCCCTCCCTCGGGAGTCTGCTCCATCCACCCTCTCCCTCCCTCGGGAGTCTGCTCCATCCACCCTCTCCCTCCCTCGGGAGTCTGCTCCATCCACCCTCTTCCCTCCCTCGGGAGTCTGCTTCATCCATCCTCTCCCTCCCTCGGGAGTCTGCTCCATCCACCCTCTTCCCTCCCTCGGGAATCTGCTCCATCCACCCTCTCAGTAGTCTGCTTCATCCATCCTCTCCCTCCCTCGGGAGTCTGCTCCATCGACCCTCTCCCTACCTCCGGAGTCTGCTCCATCCACCCTCTCCCTCCCTCGGGAGTCTGCTCCATCCACCCTCTCCCTCCCTCCCTCGGGAGTCTGCTCCATCCACCCTCTCCCTCCCTCGGGAGTCTGCTCCATCCACCCTCTTCCCTCCCTCGGGAGTCTGCTTCATCCATCCTCTCCCTCCCTCGGGAGTCTGCTCCATCCACCCTCTTCCCTCCCTCGGGAATCTGCTCCATCCACCCTCTCAGTAGTCTGCTTCATCCATCCTCTCCCTCCCTCGGGAGTCTGCTCCATCGACCCTCTCCCTACCTCCGGAGTCTGCTCCATCCACCCTCTCCCTCCCTCGGGAGTCTGCTCCATCCACCCTCTCCCTCCCTCGGGAGTCTGCTCCATCCACCCTCTCCCTCCCTCGGGAGTCTGCTCCATCCACCCTCTTCCCTCCCTCGGGAGTCTGCTTCATCCATCCTCTCCCTCCCTCGGGAGTCTGCTCCATCCACCCTCTTCCCTCCCTCGGGAATCTGCTCCATCCACCCTCTCAGTAGTCTGCTTCATCCATCCTCTCCCTCCCTCGGGAGTCTGCTCCATCGACCCTCTCCCTACCTCCGGAGTCTGCTCCATCCACCCTCTCCCTCCCTCGGGAGTCTGCTCCATCCACCCTCTCCCTCCCTCGGGAGTCTGCTCCATCCACCCTCTCCCTCCCTCGGGAGTCTGCTCCATCCACCCTCTTCCCTCCCTCGGGAGTCTGCTTCATCCATCCTCTCCCTCCCTCGGGAGTCTGCTCCATCCACCCTCTTCCCTCCCTCGGGAATCTGCTCCATCCACCCTCTCAGTAGTCTGCTTCATCCATCCTCTCCCTCCCTCGGGAGTCTGCTCCATCCACCCTCTCCCTCCCTCGGGAGTCTGCTCCATCCACCCTCTTCCCTCCCTCGGGAGTCTGCTTCATCCATCCTCTCCCTCCCTCGGGAGTCTGCTCCATCCACCCTCTTCCCTCCCTCGGGAATCTGCTCCATCCACCCTCTCAGTAGTCTGCTTCATCCATCCTCTCCCTCCCTCGGGAGTCTGCTCCATCGACCCTCTCCCTACCTCCGGAGTCTGCTCCATCCACCCTCTCCCTCCCTCGGGAGTCTGCTCCATCCACCCTCTCCCTCCCTCGGGAGTCTGCTCCATCCACCCTCTCCCTCCCTCGGGAGTCTGCTCCATCCACCCTCTTCCCTCCCTCGGGAGTCTGCTTCATCCATCCTCTCCCTCCCTCGGGAGTCTGCTCCATCCACCCTCTTCCCTCCCTCGGGAATCTGCTCCATCCACCCTCTCAGTAGTCTGCTTCATCCATCCTCTCCCTCCCTCGGGAGTCTGCTCCATCGACCCTCTCCCTACCTCCGGAGTCTGCTCCATTCACCCTCTCCCTCCCTTGGGAATCTGCTCCATCCATCTTCTCTCCCCCTCGGGAGCCTGCTCCATCCACCCTCTCCCTCCCTCAGGAATCTGTTCTATCCATCCTCTCCCTCCCTCGGGAATCTGCTCCATCCACCCTCTCCCTCCTTCGGGAGTCTGCGCCATCCACCCGCTCCCTCGGGAATCTGCTCCATCCACCCTCTTCCCTCCCTCAGGAATCTGCTTCATCCATCCTCTCCCTCCCTCGGGAGTCTGCTCCATCCACCCTCTCCCTCCCTCGGGAGTCTGCTCCATCCACCCTCTCCCTCCTTCGGCAGTCTGCGCTACTTAATCAAAAATATTTCTTGAACACAACAGCAAAAGTACAGCTTTGAAAATCCAAGACTTCATACTCAATTAAACAGCATATTCTGATATTCCTCTTGAAGGATAAGTACATTGCAATGTCTTTGCTCCTGACCACAAAAAGTGCCTGTGACTTTATCTGTCTGCATACGAGAGAGCCTGGACACAGGGTGCTCAAGTGTGATGGCCCCCATAGTCAAACAGTCCACTAACAGTTACTGGCAAGCTCAAGTGAAGAATGAGCAACTGAGCTGACCTAATAGTGCTTTTAGTAAAAGGAGACAACGGGGGGGGGGGGGGGGGGGGGGGGGGGGTGGGGGAGAAATCAGGCAAGACAAAGAGAGTCTTATAGATTAAAAGGGGCAGTATTTTCTGCTGAATTCACATAATCCTACATTTTATATAAAGGTAGACAACTGGACATTTAGCAGTGTCTCTCAGTCACTCCTTATTACCATTCTTTAGAACTGCTAGTTAGAGGCAGAAATCTTTTGTCGACCCCATACCCAAACATCCTTAAGTTCAGGTAAAGTAACATCATGAATAGGAACACAAGAATGTAGAGAACAAGAAAATACCATTTTGATCCATGTGGCTAGCCGCAAAGTAAAAAAAAAAACCACAGTTCACTATGTATATTCCTCAATTCTTTCTAAATACCGGTCATACTTCCTCTTAAAATTACTGATGTCAGCAGCCTCAATCATCTCCATTCCAAACATTCACCACTCTCTCTTAGAAGCAGCACTCTCTGATCTTTCCATTCACCTTCCCTCTCCTGAGCTTCATCTGCTGTCCCCTTGTCATTCTCGGGGCTATAATAAAACACATTTACAGGGTCCAACTTGTCACCACCCTTAAGGATTTTAAATACTGCAATAAGACGCCATTTTGGTCTTCTCTTATAGAAACTAACTCAGCTTCTGTAGTCTCTCCTTGTAGCTTAGCTGTTTAATGCCAGTATCATATGCTGGAAGCCTTTTTTATACCTTTATAATGCCATAATGTCCTCCTGGAATATGGTGACCAGAATTGCACACGGTAGTCCAGATGTGGACAACCAATGCGTTGTACAGGCTCAGTATTGCATCCTGTATTCTATTCTATTTCATGCAATATACAACCCAAGATCCTATTCACCTTGGTTACCATTACCATTGCATCCCTCAATCCACTCTCATACAGGAAACTAGAATGGCAGTGGGTCACATGCAGAGATGAGTGCGACACAAAATAGATGCTATAGAATTGCTGGCAAGTAATAGCCTGGAAGCGTACAATATAATGAAAGAGGGGTAACAAAGATACCAGTAACTGCACAGATTTCTCTCTTTATTTCTTCTTATCCATTTTTTGCCATTTTTATTTCCTGAAGATTTTGATTTCTTACTGAAGTATGTTTCCATAGGTGTCGGTCATCCTCCAGTAACTCACCCAGCCGGTCATTCTTCACGTGTAGGGCTAGAGAAATGAATATCAGCAGACAATTTGATTGCAGGGAGCACTACTGTCAAATTTCCTCAGCCAGTGTCCATACATAGGCACTTCAGGTGGAGGTCGAGGGCAGATAATAAGTGAGATAAAAAATATAAAAACAGATTGTAAAAGCTTCTATAAGTATGTGAAAAGGAAAAGACTGGCGAAGGTAAATGTAGGTGCTTTACAGTCAGAGATGGGAGAATTTATAATGGGGAATGAGGAAATGGCTGAGAAATTAAATAAATACTTTGTTTCTGTCTTCACGGAGGAAAACACAAAAAAACTCCTAGAAATACGAGAAAACCAAGGGTGTGGCGAGAATGAGGAACTTAAAGAAATTATTAGTAAAAAAAAAATACTAGCAAAATTAATGGGACTAAAAGTCGATAAATCTCAAGGACCAGATGACCTACATCCTAGGGTTTTTGAAAGAGGTGGCCACTGGGATAGTGGATGCATTGGTTGTCATCTTCCAAAATTCTATAGATTCTGGAACGGTTCCTGCAGATTGGAGGATAGCAAATGTAACCCCGCTATTTAAGAAAGGAGGGAAGAGAGAAAACGGGGAACTACAGGCCTGTTAGCCTCGCATCAGTAGTTGGGAAAATGTTGGAATCTATTATAAAGGATGCAATAACTGGGCACTTAGAAACTAATAGTAATATTGAGCAGAGTCAACATGGATTTATGAAAGGGAAGTCCTGTTTGACAAACCTATTGGAGTTCTTTGAGGATGTAACTAGTGAAGTAAACAAAGGGGAACCGGTAGATGTGGTGTATCTGGATTTTCAGAAGGCCTTTGATAAGGTCCCACACAAGAGGTAGGTGAACAAAATTAGGGCACATGGAATTGGGGGTAATATACTAGCATGGGTTGAGAATTGGTTAACAGACAGAAAACAAAGAGTAAGGATAAACGGGTCTTTTTCAGGTTGGTAGGCTGTGACTAGTGGGGTACTGCAAGGATCGGTGCTTGGGCCCCAGCTATTCACAATCTATATCAATGATTTGGATGAGGGGACTAAATGTAACATTTCCAAATTTGCTGATGACACAAAGCAAGGTGGCAGTGTCAGTTGCAAAGAGGCTTCAAGGGGATCTCGACAGGCTCAGTGAGTGGGCAAGAACATGGCAGATGGAATATAATGTGGATAAATGTGAAGTTATCCACTTTGGTAGAAAAAACAGAAAGGCAGAGTATTTCCTAAATGGTGAAAGATTGGGGAATGCAGATGCTCAAAAGGGACCTGGGTGTCCTTGTACATGAGTCACAAAGCGAATGTGCAGGTGCTGCAAGCCATTAGGAAGGCAAATGGTATGCTGGCCTTCATTACAAGAGGATCTGAGTACAGAAGTAAAGAAGTCTTACTCCAATTATATAGGGTCTTGGTGAGACCACACCTGGAGTGCCGTGTACAATTTTGGTCTCCTTACCGAAGGAAAAATATACTTGCCATAGAGGGAGTGCAACGAAGGTTCACGGAGATTGATTCCTGGGATGGTGGGACTGTCGTAAGAGAAGAGATTGAGTAAACTAGGCCTGTATTCTCTTGAATTCAGAAGAATGAGAGGGAATCTCATGCATACAAAATTATTACAGGGCTTGATAGGGTGGATGCTGGGAGAATGTTTCCCTTGGCTGGGGAGTCTGGAATCGGGCCACAGCCTCAGGATAAAGGGTAGTCCACTCAGGACTGAGATGAGAAGAAATTTCTTCACACAGAGGGTGGTGAATCTTTGGAATTCTCTACCCCAGAAGGCTGTGGAGGCTCAGTCATTGGGTATATTCAAAACAGAAGGCGATAGATTTCTGACTAGTAAGGGCATCAAGGGATATGGCGATAAGGCCGGTGAATGGAATTGAGGCAGAAGATCAGCCATATCTCTTAATGTCTCTTAATCTCTTCCGCCTTCCATCCAATCACAGACCTTCCAGTTTGTTCTTTCATCCCCTCCCCCCTTTCCCAGCCTTTTCACTTGCTTAAAAATCTGTTCCATTTCCCGCTTTTTTCCAGTTCTGACGAAAGGTTAACTCTGTTTCTCTCATCACAGATGCTGCCTGACCTGCTGAGTTTCTCCAGCATTTTCTGTTTTTATTTCAGATTTCCAGCATCTGTAGTATTTTCTGTTTGTATCAGCCATGATCTCATTGAATGGCGGAGCAGGCTCGAAGGGCCGAATGGCCTACTCCTGCTCCTATTTCTTATGTTCCTAGATCCCTAACTCGGGGACACGGCGGCAAATTGTAATGCCTTATTGCCACCTGCTAAGATAAGCTAATTTGGCACAGAACCTGGGACGTTCCTGATCCGAATGGCTCAGCTAATCACTGCCTAGTGAAGGCTTATGATGAGCCATGAGAGAAGCCTTTATTAGATATGATTAACTAAGCCAGTTCATGAGCTTGGACATAACCTTTAGGGTACACAAGTTGCCATTATTTCAGGTGTGTAAAAAAAAAATAATTTCAGGGCTTCAATTAAGTGTCACTTCTTCCTATTTCTGTTGTAATTAACCTGCATAACGGTAATTACACTAAATAAATCAAATGGACTGGGATTGTATAGTTGACATGAAAGGTACATTTAAATATCCCTGGTCTTAGAAGATATAGGAACAGAAGTAGGCCATTCAGCCCTTCTAGTCTGTTCTGCCATTCAATCTGATCAAAGCTGATCTGTACCGTACTCAATTTACCCATCTTTGATCCATATCCTTGATATCCTTACCCCCCAAAAATCTATCGCTCTCAATCTTGAAAATTTCAATTGTCCCAGCAGCCACAGACTTTTGGAGGAGTACTAGCCTTTGTGTGCAAAGTGCTTCCTGATTTCACTCCTAAATATAGTTTGACTATACTACTGCAATCACGCATGGACTCAGCAACAAGCAAAAAACCATCAGGCCTGCCTGTAACAGAAGGGGAAACAGCCAATTAAAATGCTATTTAAGACCTAAAGCATTCACCAATCGCACTGGCCTCCACTGATTATAGCAATAGATAGAGTTTATCACTGTTCCACATGGATAATTTAAGGGAGCTTCAATCTTGTTCTATTACAATAAAAAAATGCCTCTAAAATTAACAAGGTACTGTTGCTGAAGCACAGGACACCAAGCTATTTTAAGCACACATTCCAGGAAATCCCTTGCAACGTCAATGGCCAAGATCTCTCAAATCAGACAAACAAGACAAAAATGCATCAAACTTAAGGGCTCAGAGGTTCTTTTGACGACAAACATTTTAAATCATAACATAAATGGGTACAGATATGTAAAATGACAGCAGTTGTGCTACTGTCACCATACTTGAAGGGTGGAAATAGGATTTTAAAATTCTCATCCTCATGTTCAAATCCCTCCATGGCCTCACCCCTCATGAGCTCTGTAACCTCCTCCAGCCCTACAACCCTCCAAGAACTCTGTAACCCTCCAATTCTCGTGCATCCCCATTCACTTCTCCCACCATTGGTGGCCGGGTCGCACGGCTCCTTTAAGGGGCTGCACAGACCAATCACTGCGCATGCACGGTTTTTACACTGAAAAGCCGGCAAGCCAGCTACGTGGGTTCCCTGGAACGCTGCACGGCTGAGCAGCTTAATGGGAATGTTGGCCCCCAAGTTCTGGAATTCCCTCCTTACTGTCTCCTCTTCTCTCTCCTCCTTTAAGATACTCCTTAAAACCTACCTCTTTGATCAAGCTTTTAATCACCCGTCCCAATAACTCTTTCTTTGTCTCGGTGTCATTCTTTTGCTGATAACGCTCATGAAGCACCTCGGAACGTTTTCCTATGTTAAAGGTGCTATATAAATACAAGTTGTTGTTGTTATGCTTTCACAACATACTACTAGTCTCCCACATGTCTGCATCAAGAATGCAGATCACTTAGTCATTGCTTAAACTTTGTTTTTGTGAAAGATGATGAGATTGAGAGACAGAAAGTAAAAGTATTTAATTTTTTTTTTAATCTCCAACAATAATTAAAATCTGAAATAATCAGATACCACACTTGTAAAATTAAATTTTCAGGGCCAGAGGTTGTTTGGCAGCAATTAGGACTTATCAAGCCATTTAAAATTAATTAACACTTGATGGACAAGCCCTAACTTTTTCTGGCGTGTTTAATGGGCATCTAGTGTGTAAGTATCCCAACTTCACGCCCTTCATGTGTTTTAATGCCAAATCTCTGAGCGAGATACTGTTAAAGCAAAGCTTGTGGAGGAGCAGGGCAAATCAGACAGCAACTTCCTGATATCTACGTTTAACTGAGCATGTGCGGATGCTGGAAGTTACTGTCCGATTTAAACCTTAGTAACAGTGAGCACCGATAGCCTCACCGTTGTTCTTAACACAAAATCCGTGCCAGTAACTTTTCATCCTTCATACCAAAGAGCCTGGAAAGTGAGCGTCATCAAGTTATTCAACAATGGGAGACATCACTGCTGCTCCTGGCTGATGTTATCAAGCTGATGCGAGTTTTCTTCATACTTGTGACAACAACTGACGATGCAGGTGTGTGAAATCTGCTCTCTGAGTAATCACAATCATGTGGATTGCATCCAGATGATTGACCTGACAAGCAATCTCCAGTGCAGCGAGTGCTATCTGAATTAATCCTGAATATTGCAGCATGAAGTGAAGGAAGGTACTGCTTCTTAAAAGCTTGCACACAGCATCCTCACACATTAAAAAAACCACATGCAACAGCTTAAAAACATTAAGCAACAGCTAATATTCAAGCACTGCAAGGGAGGAAGGAGTGAAAATTAAATCAATGCACACCCACCAAAATGTTAATTGATCAGAGACACTAGGGAGAAAAAAAAAAAGCAGCTGCAAGCTGCTACAGCCAAAGGTAGTGGGGTAGGGGAGAAGAGAGAAACACACAACCCATATTCCTGCTATTCCACTGGGATCACCCCTGACAATTTGAATAGGGCACGAGGGCAGCTCCACATCCACTTTCAGCATGTAGTACAGGAATACAAATGATACATGTTTCGCTGCTGACAAGTGCAACTGGATTTAAGTACACTTCTTTAACCATATCAGGATTCAATTTAATTAAAGGAACATGCACTCTCAAAGGCAATTAGAGAAAGTAGTTTTAAGAGGTAAAATAACATGCTACGCACTTTAAATTTTCCTAAGTCTGAAGTTACAAAATACTCCCACAGGATTTCTGAAGTAATGACGTGATGCCCTGAAAAGGCTTGTAATTTCACAAACTCCCTAATATTTTAACTGTACATTCATGTGATTACAAGATTCACCCCGATAATAACTGGAACACAAAAGTTTGGTGCAACCTGAATCTTTCATTATATCCTAGGCTTATCTATCCATCCCAACTCCACTGCAACACAGATCTACCAAAACGCTAAAAGGTTTTACTGCAAAACTAAGCGTTGCAGTTCTATTCCCACAATGGCATCAAAGTGAATGAGAAACACAAATTGTAATCGTTAATCTAAAAAGGCAAACCTTTTAAAAAAATAAAAAAAAATTTGAACTTGTCTGGATGGAGGGTAGGCACAGAATTTTGTTGAATAAGTCACATTTTCCCACAGTTACCAATGCCAACACTGTATTTAACCAGGAAGGCAGCCCATATTTACAACTGCAAAAATTTTGAGCGTGAAGCACAGCTGGAATGGAAACTGCAGACACAGCATTACAAAGCAAGCAGCAACGTGATAAATGAAAAAAAAAATTTATAAAATGTACACAGGCATTTCCACCCAGCTGTTGAATGATTAGAAGAGTCACAACCTCAGACTGCTAATGTGTCGTGAGATGAAACTATTCTGGTTGCTTTATCTTCCCATTTGTCCTTTCTTGGGTTCAATGCAAAAAATATATAGCTTTTATAACTGAAAATAGGAAATGATGCAATAGAATATATCTTGCAATCAAATCCACCATCAACCCGGTGCTGACAATGTTGCTCCCGCCACATTTTTCCACATTCCGACAACTATGTTATTTCGTACGTATACTGGGCAACCGAGCTGCAGTTACATCTTCTGCCCCTCATCCCAGCCAACAAGTGAATCAGTCAGCCACGCTCGGTCCACTTTAATAAAATAAACACTTGGCGGCACGTCTGGCAAAAGTGGAAATAAGTACTTTGGCCATCTTGGCATGCAGTAGAAAATGCTTTTACTGTCATTGTTACAGGAGCCCACAAATCAGTCACCTTCTCAACTGGAGGGTATTAAAAAAGGTTAACCCGAAAACATATTTGGATTCATACAAACCGTGTCGTGGCTAACCTGTGATCAGTGACACTAAATCGACTTTTGCTGCGTTACACCATCAACATACAGTTCTGCTCGATGATACTCGGGTAGCTGTCCTCTATTTGTCTCAGGAGTGTTTGTTTTGTACCACTTGCAACATAATTCTGCTTATCAATTGAAAATAAAAGATGTAATATATATTTCGCTGCAACAGTTAACTTTTTTTATTCATTCACGGCATCGCTGGCAAGGTCAGCATTAATTGCCCATCCCTAATTGCCCTTGAAAAGGTGGTGATGAGCACCATTTCAGAGGGCAGTTTAGAGTCAACCACATTGCTGTGGGTCTGGAGTCACACATAGACCAGACCGGGTAAGGACGGCAGATTTCCTGAAGGACATTAATGAACCAGATGGAGTTTTTACGACAATCTGGTAATTTCATGATCATGGTTACTGATACCAGCTTTTTAATTCCAGATTTATTTAATTAACTGAATTTAAATTCCTCAGCTGCCAAGGTGGGATTTGAACTCATTAGTCCAGGCCTCTGGATTACTAGTCCAGTAACATAACCACCATGTTACCGTACCCCGTAAGTGCACCATTCTCAGAACTTTTTATTCTATATCTTTGCATGACTCTAACCCTGCTGAATTAGTATTGCCGTCATTAGTCATGGGGGCAGGATAGCCTGTGGGTACCTCAATAAATAGCATCAATGTAACATCCTAGCCAGCTCACCAACAAGGGAACACTCAGTCAGAGGTGCCACTCCTGGTCCAGTGACATTGCTGCAAGTGCACCGTATGTGGGGATGCTGGATGAGGACAAGGCTGAGCTGTGGTGTAGTCAAGTGACCTGGCAATACTCAAATGTTAGATTGGTTGAATGGCCTCCCTCATCTGTATCTTGGAGAAGTAGCAAAGGGTCGATCAAATCTTATCCTGGTAAGGAAACAATGCCTTCAGGAAAGGAGGAAAGTTGCCAGAGAAGAAAAATCTTTCCAATCTTCCACTGGCAGTGGCCACACATTCCCAAATCTTGCTGCACACTCTGAAGATGGCTGGAACCTACGCAACAGCAAATATTTGCACTCCTGCTAGGAATTTGGAGCCTTTCAGCAAATCGGAATTAAAAGGAATGTCAACTCAGGTCAACTACACCACTTTCCCACATAAGCCAACATTTATCCAACCCCCTGGTTTGAATCGTCTTTCCTTAAGAAAAAACATACCTACTATTTATAAACAAAGCCTGACTTTACAAGGTTAAGTTAAATAATACCACAATCAAATATAAACTGTGTCAATAACTGAACTGAACTCAGTTCACAAAAAGTATTTTTATAACTTGAAGGTGCACTACGGCAATAATCATTGCCAATTACATAATTTCAGGAATCTGATATGCAATATTTGAAAAAACTGGGTTAGTGCACCATGAATACAACAGCTCCAGTGTCACAACACAGTCTGATAGTACATTGATAGGACATGACAGTGCATTGAGAAACAGAATGCAGCTTGTCCATGTACAGCAAGTTCCTGAACACGGGTACAGCCAACTCAAAAGGCACCCAGTAGAGGCAAGCCACTGCCTGAAGGCAGCCAAATCCAACATGTGCCACCGGCCCAATATCAACTAAATTCAGACCGATTAACCAGAAGATTGGTAAAAGGGCTGTATTTTATTCAGAGAATAGTCTTGTGACATAGAGCAGGCTGTATCAATGCAATAATACATTGGCCGGTATTTTCTGATCCCTACGGGTGTGCACGAGCTGTGTACACACCCGTAGGGACCTCACAAGTGCCGTTTTCAGGCATGTGAAGCGCATGCGCTGAAAACCGGCACTTCCAATCTGTCAAGAATCCTCTTGACAGACTGCACATCTGCCCTGGAGAAGGGCATCTGCGGGTGGAGTGTTCCTCTTTCTGCACAACCTCCGCCCGCTGAAATCCTTTAAAAATCTTACGCCTGGTAAAAGCAGGCATAAGGCCTGCTTTTACCAGCATAAGAGTTGAAAAAAGTTTTTTTTTTTTTTTTAAATTCCCACTCATTTATAATTCTAAAATACTTTTTAAAAAATCTAAGTTTATTTTTAGCCCCGTAAAAATTTAATTTTTTCAAAAAATTAAATTTGCTTAAAATATTTAATTTAAAAAACGTGATTTAATTTTTTTTTAATGTTTTGATGTGTTTTTGGAGTAATCTCCATTCATACTTTTGACAGGTCTAAAAGTATGAAGGGGGATTCCCTTCTTTCATTGATTCCCCATGGCCCACATGATCCCAGGGATGCTTGCGAACCACATGCGCCCCTGGGATACCTGGGCCCTGCGCATTTCGTAGTGGAGAGGCCCAGGAACGGAAATGTCTGAACCTCTGGAGCCCTCAGGTAAGGGCGTAGATTTTTTCCAGATCCACTTGCCATTCAAAGCCAATACTCCAGAATCACTAAGTCACTGTATATAAATGATGAATCATCAGGATTAGAAAGAAACCTCCTTCAGCTTAATATAGCATGCTATATCCAGAAATTCCGTTATTTCAATGAACTTGGCGTGCTGCTGATTTCAAACTCCTTTCTCCACCTTCTTGACCAACAGTTTTCCAGTCTGCTTCTCTTCCCCTGCCCAATCCTGAATTCAGAACTACATTAAGAATAATGGTCCTGGCAGACCTCAGTTACTTTCAGGCAATGGCTATTGCCAACAGCAGCTGAAGAAACTAGTCCTGGGTTTGTTCCACCAACGAACACTTGAGACTTTGCATGGTCTGGCAATGCACCACACCTGCTACTGCATGTATTAAAAGTGCCAAGATCACAAACCATGAACAGGTAGTGGTTCCTACTGTTGCAAATTTTCAAATTAATCAATAACAGCAGATAATTTCACAACTGAAACTGTTTGCCAAGAAACATTAAGTTAAGAAATGGCAAACTGCTTTTTATTTAACCGTGTCTAATGTTTTTTGCAAATATAACTCGTCCATTGTATTTCCAAATGTTCAAAACTCTAGTGGACTAAATATTTGGAAGTAACTCAATTGAAATCTCAATGATTCTTCAAAGAAAGAAAATCTCATCCCTATATCGATGATTTTCTGCCCATGCAGCATTCTCTGACAGGACAGTCAGGCAATCTACTTCTGGGCCTCTGCCAATTTTGCTCCATAGCCAAGTACCAAGCCAAGCCAAGCCAACTCGCCCAGTGATTTTTCCCTCCTTTCCTGAAGGAAGCACATAGCCTCCAGCTAGGGAAGGAAAACAATGTTGTGGGAACAAGACTGGATGGGAGGGAATGTGTCAGAAGCTACACCAATCTGTTCTGAATCAAACAAACCATTTCACCAGCAATTCTCCTCTCTTTCCTGCTCTAAATGATTGTGACATGCTACCACAGGTGTCCTGCTGTAGAGTGTAGATTTCAATTTTTTATTCTTTGTTTACCGTATCCATTAATACCTGTAATGCAGATGAATTAAACCACCTACAGAGAGCTGTGAAAGGAAATTGACTGGTTGTCTATTCAAATAAAAAGGATTGTCACTGTGCACGGTCAGTGGGTTTTATTCACTGATCTTCAAGAGTAACATTTTAACTCGGTGTTGGCACTCCATTAGACTTTTGGAATCATATGACGTGGGGCGAGAGCACCTCAAATTCTAAATCCTATCCATGCTGTCGGGGAAGGCACTAAATAGAACTGGGCACCTCTCGCAGCGAAAGGTGCATTTCAAATATTTCAACCAGCCCGGCTAACATTAGTTACTGTGCTGTATGAGACCTATAGGGAGAGGGAAAAATTACTAGTAATGCTAGTTGTGATACAGACACTTCCTTGGATTTATATACTGTATTACAGGAAGCTCTTTTTTTTATCCGGCACCGACTGGACCGGCGTGTTGCCGGTTTATCAAAATTTCCGGATGACGGAGAGGGTTATCTACCGAGGCTATTTTTAACAAAGAAAAATAAAAAAATCAAGAAATGTGCAGTATACAGTAATTGGGTACTCACCTACAGAATGTTGTGTTAAATGGATGGTGGAAGATGCTCGATTAAGTACAGTACTGCCAGTTGAGGGTAATCCATAACTCTTTAATTACTTAACAGTAAAACAAAACTTATAAACGACTGTACAGTACAGTATAAAGTACTGTGGTTGACTGTACACTTATTCCAAGTCAGCTGGTTCATTAGGAATATTCATGCCAACTGGGTCATCAGGATCATGCACTTCAACAGATTCTTCAGGCACTTCCACTGCTTCAACTCTTTTGGAAGCTTTCCTAAACATGTCCCGGATGTCTGCTTGCTTAGTAGACTCTTGCCTTTTTTGTAGAAAAGGTGGAATGCAGAATATGGAGGTGCATAACTTCTTGGGCAGAATAGCAAGGATGGCTTTCAGCAAATTTGAGGAATGAAGCAAATCCTTCTGCAGCTTTAGCCCAAGAAATCATCTTCTCTTCAGAAATCTCATCCTCTTCACTTTCCATCTCACTTTCCTTTTCTTTGGATTCAAAACATTCTCCATTATTTCATCATCACTTAGCATATGCCCAACAGCAACTTCTCTATCTGCATCAACCCACTGCTCAATACAAGAAACTTTGTTGTATCCGGCACCGAGCTGTTGCCGATCTATCAAAACTGCCGGACATACCAGCGTTAATGTTAAAGCATACGGAGATTTGCAGCTCCGTATCTGGCAACAAACACTGTTGCTTAGCAACAGCTTCTAAACAGTCGGCCGTACCTTAGAAGCGTCTCTGTAGCTTAGCAACAGCTTCAGAGAGACTTTGCAGAGCCTGCCTGTTGAAAAAAAAGCCACGAGAAGAAAAAAACCTAACAAAACGGCTCCTGATTTCTGCCGGTAGATCGAGGTTTCCGGACATACAACCTCCGGATAAACCAAAGTTTCCTGTGTCACTTTCACTGAGGTGACGTAGAGGGTTTGCTGGGCCTACATTTTTCACCATGCCAGCCATTTCCATTACTGTACTCCTCTTGGGACGAACATTGAACCCATGAAATTCCTCCTCTGAAGAAGATCCTTCAGCAAACATTACAGAAGGCCACAATTTGCGCCAGGCTTGTCTCAAAGTGTGACCTTTCACCAAGTTCCAGGAACATGCAGCATTAAAGATGGCATCTTTAAGATTGTATTCCTTCTGATATGCATGAATATGGTCGTCTTGGCTTATCAGTTTACGTAGGAAGTCTTTCTTGTAATGACACTTGAGATTTTGGATAACGCCCTGGTCCATGGGTTGTATGAGAGAAGTTACATTTGGTGGCAAATAAATGGTGAAAATATTTCCCGAAACCAACTCGGATTCATGCGGATGGGCTCTACAATTATCAAGCAATAAAATGCATTTGCTATCTTCAGGTTTCCCTATTCTACGGAAATGTTCCCTCACAGATGGAACAAAAATATGATGGAACCAATTCGAAAAGATTTCCTTATCCATCCAAGCATTTCTTTGTGCTTTGTACTCAACAGGTAAGTGCCTCACATTTTTAAATGCGCGGGGATTTTTATACAGGTAGACTATCCTTTATCCGAACTTCCGAAAACCGAAACCCTCTAAAAACCGAAAGTTTTTTCGTTCAGCGCAAGTCATGCGCACGACATGACCAGAGTGGCGCACGACTTACGCTGAGGAGGGCAGAGGGTCACTGAGTTCCCTCCTGGGTAGGAGATTGCAGGCCGAGCCGGGCAGTGTGAAGGAGGTACCGGGAGAGTGAACCCAACAATACAGTGGCCCGTCCGATAGCTGCAGCGGCCTGTCCGATATTCTTTTCTCCCCCCCCCCCCCCGACCCCCACCCTTTCGGATAAGGGATAGTGTATCCTTTATCCGCACTTCCGAAAACCGAAATCCTCTGAAAGCCGAAAGTTTTTTCGTTCAGCGTAAGTCGTGCGCACGACCCCGACCCCCCCGCCGACCCCGACCCCCGACAAATTTCCCAGTCTTATAAAATACCTTCTGAAATCCGAAATTTTCCGAAAACCGAAACACGGCTGGTCCCGAGGTTTTCGGATAAAGGATAGTCTACCTGTACTTCCCAATGACAAGAAGTTTAACCCGGTGTGATCCAGCAGCGTTCGCACATGTTAGCACGGTTACACGATCTTTATTTTTCTTGTAACCTGAAGCATTAGCCTCACTAACCCCAGCAAGCGTTGATTCTGGCAAAAATAAGCCAGTTTCATCAGCATTGTATAGCTGTGCTGGCGACAAATCATGTTGCTGCACAATCCGATTGAAATAATCGCAGTATATCAGCTGATTTCTTCTCCCCGGAAATATCAAGTCGTCGTATCCCGTGCCGTACCTTGAAGCACATTAGCCATCCCTCGGAGAAAGCACACTTGTCAGTGAGCTCCATCTTTGCGTAGAAATCCTTCGCTTTTTCGATTAGCATGGGTCTGGAAATCGGAACACCCTCTGAACGCTTAAGAGAATACCACTCAAAGCACAGTATCCAGCTCTTCAAGCTTAGGCTTTCGAAGCATACGCCGTTTCTCTACACCCTTAGATGTCTCCAAGCTTGAATAAAACTTGAGCAGCTTATTCCTTCTGCGATTTGATGTCGTAGATTGTTGACGAACTGATTTTGAATTCATTCATAATGTTGATACGCTTCTCTCCCCTTTCTAGTCATTGGCATATGTCGATGTTCTGTTTTAAAGTTAACACCACTCTCTTCCTTTTGCTTGGACTAACTTTTGGGATTTCCATAATGCAATGCAATGACTACCAGCAGTGTGGGAGACGCACAGTACCCCTGTAAAATGGCAGATCAGAAGAGACTACCGGCAACGTGGGAGAGTCAGACTCCTGTTACAGGGGTTTTGAGGTGTTCCAACTCCCGACAGCGCCAAGAAGCCGAGTAGTGGCAGTTTGGAGAACTACCCCCACTGACTAACTCAGCCACCACAGGAGACTCGGACTCGGCAACATTGCCGGTTATTGAGGTGTTGTTTTCGGAGCGAGAATTTTGCCAGTTAAGAGAGAATTCCGTATATTTAGGTGCCATTTAAACGAGAGTTTCCTGTAGTACATCAATAACCTTCTGTCCCCTTAAAGCCAAAACTGATTTTCTACTTTATTCTTATTTATTACTTCCTCCAACTGCGAATCCTGTCAGAAAACTTTTAAAATTCTATTCATAAAGAAGGCCTGCTGTGATTAGTTATTAGGAAAGGAAGGGTAAAAGAGAGACAAAAATAATCACATGGTAACTGGACTGAAGTATTTTTTTAAAAAACAGCCATGATAATTTAGAGTTATATTTCACCTTTTGGTATGACCTAAATAATCGCTTGTGCCTTTGTCATTCTGGAATTATCAGGTTATTCTGAACAGTGAAATATCAATCCATACATCAGTGATCAATCACTTATCCTGATTTATTATCTTATTGTAAGCTATAAAAATCAAGTGTGGTAGTAACTAAAACCAATGTATGGCTTTTGTCACTCAGATTAAGCAGCTGAGAACACAGTGGAAAAATAATTGTCCATGTGCTTATCACTAATTAGTACAACATAATAACTGAAGCATCATCATACCCTACAGTCACGACAATTCTCGTCCACTACTAAGTAACACGCTATAGATAAAGTTTGCTATCTATAATAAATACATTTATTACAGGTACATCTCTTGATCTTGCCTAAACCAAACAAAGCAATGTTGACACGACTGTGTTGGTTATATAAAAACAGGACGTGTACTTGTTTCATTAAGTGAACTAAGCTCCTGTCACTACTCTACTTCGATCTTCCGCGAAACTTATGGGCAATTCTAAACCGCATCCGCACAAACCATGGCAGATGCGGATACTTGATGCACAAATGGAGAATTAAAAACTCTCCGGTGTGCGACTGTGGTCGCCCAGAACAGACCATGGAATGTACAACAACTCAATGAGCAATTCACAAATACGGAGGAGGCATCACAGCAATAAACTCCGCTACTCCCGACGCAATTATCTGGCTTAACCACCTAAATATAAAATTATAGTTGTCGATCTACATCTACATCAGCCATACGAAGTAGTAGTAATACTCTAGAGAAGTATAGCATTTACATTCCATGTCTGGCATCACACTATAGCAGCAACAGTCTGTTGACATGACACCCACTAAATCAGCCATTCATGAATATTCAGAGCATCTATTCTTCCCATATACAGTACATAGCATACCACTGATCTGAAGATTACCTGGGACTAAACTTTTTTTTAAAAACAAAAAGCTTTTTTTGTCTGGATAACAATAGTAAAATAATTAGAATAAATCTGGATAACAATAGTAAAATAATTAGAATACAATTTAGAGAGTAAATTCAATAATGTCATGCTCCCCGTTGGGAGCCTGCGCTTGTCACCTCGATTCTCCAACCCATGCTCCCTTTCAGTGTGACTCCCCACTGGAAGTGTGGGTTCGCTGAATTTACGCAGGTTACATATTTGACACCAAGAGGAAAAAGTGACAGAATGTCTCGAATTTTCACTTTTTCCAAACTGATGTGGACTGGTCTATAAAGGTTCTCCTTCCCCATAACATTTAAATTAAGATTTGTGGTATAAATCATCGCCCATGACAATTCATAGAATTATGTTTCACTTTTAAGGATGATCCACACAATTCACTTGTGCCTCTCTCATTCTGGAACTATCAGATCATCCTGAACAGCGATATATTAATCCAAACCCACTGAGGCACATCAATTATCCCCAATTTATCTCACTGTAACTAAAACAAAGTACAGTAGCAACTACAAATTAATTGAACAACTTTTGCAACCAAGATTAGGCGGAGGCCATTAACCACGCGGACAATCAATTTTCACTGTGTTAACGATCATCTAATGAAGGAAATCAGAATTCTCAAAAACCTTCATCTTTCAAAATGTTGCAAAATCGTTTTTTTCCCAAACTTTTCTCAACGAGCAAAGCCATATGAGATCAAGAAGTATAATGAAAGAAATATGCAGTTAGTTAAATATTGAAGCTAGAATTCTTTTTAAAAATTCAGTCTGGACATAATCTATTTTACAAACGAGTAGCAACTTCAGTCCGCCTACTCCCAATTAGTATAATTACTGCTGTGAAAGCTAAATTTAGCAAGGATCAAAATGATGGCAGCAGCAACAGAAGTTGTCAGAATTCATTGCTTGACAGTGAAATCCATTAACATATTGGGCCAGATTTTGCTGTCCAAGTAACGTTGGGGCTAATGGCACTCGCCGTTATGTATACATAAATGCTACAACTTCAGGCAAGTGCGCGTTTAAATGCCAACATTCAAAAGTTGCTGTCCAATTAAACGGCATCTCGCTGTCTGCCTCACCATTGACATGCACTGAATGTCATGAAGTTGCACGGTAGATACAAACTAAACTTGCCACAGAAAGTTAAGTCTTGTCATTTCAAGTCTAAGTACCCTTTTAACAGTGTGATAAGTATTAAATACTGCCAATCAACCTCTCTGGCACGGAAAATTAATTATGACAAGTGTGGAGCCCTCAGTCCTTCAGGTATTAATTGCTGTTGGAGATTTTTTAAATGTAACTTCTTTTCAATTTACTTATCCTTTCTGTTTCTTTTTTCTCTCTTAATCCAATCCTTCTTTCTCTCTCTAGTTCTCTTTCTGTACCTGATTTGACATTGAATTCACCCACTCTAATTTCCACTTCCTTCTCAATCCTTGCGCTGTTAATTTCACAATCCTTCAATCTGATTGGTTAAGGAGCTACACAGTTACTTGCCCTGTTCACAGGTCCCAGATGCCCGGTTTCCCTCACTACGACGTGATCAGCTAGCTCTTTCAGCAACTTACCACATAAAAAATGTAAAAATCTAAACATGCACGGGCAAATCTAACTAATGGCAGACGCCATTAAATGCCCTGCTAATGCAAAATTTGGCCCATTAGAAACGTAAGATTCCATTTTCATTGCAATCCTACAATATACAAACAAGGTGATATACAAGCCTCTCAGCACAAAGAACACCTCCCAAGATAGTATTACTCTCTCTACCTCCAGAAGCCAAGTGTCACTGGCAATGAATACAAACGGCCGCCATTGGCACCATTTTGTCACCGTTGTGTTCTGGCTGTAGGCAGACTGAATTCTCAACAACCCCTCCCCACACACCTGCACAGGCCAGCAATATAATTTTTACACTGTTGGCCTGCACAGGTCTTCCCACAAGTTATCAAGGTCATTGGCCAGAAGCATAAAGTCATATTAGCAAGTTTACAGCAATGTCATATACTGTTCTCAAATTCACTCAATATAAACAGGCAAGTTCAGAAAACAGGCAGCTGCATCATATTGCGGAACCACTCATTCATTGTAAATGGGGTATTAAAATGTGTTTTCCTGATCGGATATGTGCAACACAGATAGTTTGTGAAGGATTTGCAAATTCTGGGTATGTTGCCAAGTGTAAGGGGCATGCACTGCCACGGAATACATTCATTAGGTCATCTGCCCCACTGTATTCCTACCGTTATTAATCCATTTTTCAATTTTAATTAATTTAAGGAACCAGGGTTAATTTCTATTGACTTGAAACTTTCTACCCCACTCCCCGTTTTCTTACTTCCACACTTCTTGCTGGAGTACGTCATCACGGCTGCCAGCAGCCCTCAAGTATCTTGCTGAAGTAACCATTCTTTGTACAAAAACCTGGATGGATGGTTAGCCTCAAGAAGCTATTCAACTGTGGAAAACATCACAGAACAAGTCCGATTTTGTCCTCAACCATTACAATTGGCTTCAGTGCACCTGGGCCATAGAAGAAACCAAAATAAATCAGCCAGGGTTCCTAATTTTGATTACTATCCAGTGACCCTTGCTAGAAAGTACACATGCAAACATTAGGTGAGACCGGCATCTGGTCAAGCTGCAATGACTCATGCCAGAATAGCCATTTAATTTCAGAC
Source organism: Somniosus microcephalus (assembly GCF_052327205.1). Lineage (NCBI taxonomy): Eukaryota > Metazoa > Chordata > Chondrichthyes > Squaliformes > Somniosidae > Somniosus > Somniosus microcephalus. Next base: position 182,804,834 of record NC_140990.1, read on the forward strand.
ATGAAGAATGGACATAAACGAGGTAGCAGAGGCTGGCCTGTCTCCCAGCAGGAGTCAGGACCTTTCAAAGAAGAGTGAAGGAAAGATCTTTTATCAATAGCTTTTAGAAAAACAGGAACAAGACTCCCCCAGAAGTTCAATTTGCTCTACGACTCACTCCTTCCTGCCAAACAGCTAGAATCAATCAATACAAGAAAAATCTTCAGTGTAAAGAATGATAGGAGCTTTAAAAAGACAAAATACAGGAATTCCAGCCCTGGCTTTCCCTAACACTAGTACCCGAGCAAGATACTTGAGAGTCAATTTTTTGACCAGACAAAATTGTTGTGTTATCTTGTCAAGAAACTTCTAAGCAATCAGGGAAAACCCCTGCCACACCAGAGCAAGTGCAAAGACACACCATCTTAAACACTTGAAGTTAATTTCTTGATGCAACATCACTTCATACAGATCATAAGCAGCACTTAAGGCACGTTTGTAACAAGAAGAGATTCATAGTAAAAGCTTGGAGTTTCTGAAGTAGCCTCTCCTGCTTTAACACTCCATTTGAGAAATCAGTAAGCAAAGGGAGATAAAATAGCTACAAAGTGTAGTTTATCAAGAAATACACCACTGAGTGGTGTAAAATGTTGTAACCCACTTGTCAGGCTCATGAATTATGTACTCGCATCAAATGGTGGCTTACTTATCTGTAACCCACTTGTATAAAATAATTTCTTATTTGCACTGAATAATTATTTGTTATTTGTTTCTCCTGCTGGGAAGTCCCATGGACCATTCCCTGAAACCATGGCAGACAAGATGCCCCTACAAGTGCTCTTTGAGCCAGTCAGTAGGAAGCATCTATGAGCTATGCATGAGACACCATGAAAATGTCAAAGTAATTTATCATGATTGAATGTCTGTGTCTTCACGCCACTTCCTAGGCAAGAAATTTAGCCACTGTTGTTATATAGGCAAGAGCACAAAATATAGAAATGTATTTGGTCAGCATTGCCTCCCAGCTCCTCTTCATGCCTTTTACCACCTTCAGTGGAACAACAGATGCTGCTAAAAGCCAAGAAATGCATCGAAACAGTATTTTTCAGTATAAAGGTAGCAGACCTGATCAGGTCAAATAACAATTAAAAAAACATATACAGGATAATTTTTCACACAAATATTTCCAGAGTAGGGTCATGCAGGCATGTGAATTTTGTTCCTCTTGACTGATTTACTTACATCTTCAAAGCCAGTTCAGACACACACATAGGAATACCGATTAGACGAGCAAATCATAGACAGGCTACTTGACGATTGCTGCGATTCTCGAGCCACCAGCTCCAACAAAAACTCCTAATTACATCATTTCTATTCAAGGTCTGTTGCATTTTGTTCATAAACTGCATCTTTGTTTAGAATCCCCTTAAATCCAAGAGTCAGAAAATAAGCTTTTTAAAAGAATGACGTAAGTACCATAAAGCCTGGTGTATCAACTGAATTAGCATGTCAAATGAATCTCATGCATTGGGGGACGAATTAATTTTTTTAAACAGTATGGCAGTCACCAAAAGCAGCTTAAATCAGTAGTGGACTGATCATGAGACAATGGTTTATCACATCACAAATGCCAGCTTGCCTCAGTCTAGCCTGAGTCAGAACGTCATGGGTTCAAGCCCCACTCCAGGACTTGAGCATATAATCTAGGCTGATACATCAATGCAGCACTGAGGGAGTGCTGCATTATTGTGGCACCATTTTTCCATCTTAAACGGAGGTCCCATCTTACTGCCTGTTCAGATAGACGTAAAAAGATCCCATGTAACTATTTCGAAGAAGAACAGGGGAGTTATCCCGGTGTCCTGGCCAATATTTATTCCTCAATCAACATCACAAAAAAACGGATAATCTGGTCATCATCACATTGCTGTTTGTGGGAGCTTGCTGTGTGCAAATTGGCTGCCACATTTTCTACATTACAACAGTGACTACACTTCAATAGCACTTCATTGGCTGTAAAGCGCTTGGGGACATCCTGAAGTCGTGAAAGGTGCTATATAAATGCAAGTCTTTCTTTCAAGTAACATCACTAAAACAGATTAACTGTTTACTTATCTCAATGTTGTTTATGGGAGCTTGCTGTGAGCAAATCTGGACACTGCATTTGTCTACTACAACAACAACAACTTGCATTTATTAAAACGTCCCACGGTGCTTCACAGGAGCGATTATCATACAAAATTGTCACCGAGCCACATATAGAGATTAGGACAGATGACTAAAAGCTTGGTCGTAGAGGTAGGTTTTAAGGCGTGCCTACATAACAACAGTGACTACACTTCAAAGAATAATTAATTGGCTATGAAAGGTTTTGGGATGTCCTGATAACATGAGAGGTGCTATATAAATGAGAGTTCTTTCTTTCAAATAAAACACCACCTTCCAAAAGAAAACTTCCTAATGTCAAATTTATTTTTCATCAAGACAATTAATTAATCATCAGTCAGCCTCACACAATGCACATCATTAGCCTTTTCTCCAAGACCCCCAGTACCACAATGGATAAGACTCTGAAAACTAACACGATACAGCCGTTGTAGCCCACAATAGGTCACGGTGGCGGAGTCGCTAAGAATACCTACAGCTGCCACCTAGGGTAATTTAAAACAGCTTTGATCATTATGATCAAAGTGCTCCCTCTTTCATTTTACAAAAATGAGAATCATACGATTCATCTCAAAACTAAGTGAGCAAATCTTCGTAAAAGTCCAATTCTATTGCACTAGATGTGCAAAATCATTATGGTACTGTACAACAACATTGCTAGCATTCAAACCTAAAGGAGCTACTCTGCTTAACATACAAGTTCCGATGATGGTTAATATTAATATACATAGGATATAGACTGCACACAGGAATGACAGCACTCCTTCCAGTGCTTTACAATTTTTATGCCATTCATGAACCTAACCCTATAACTGATGACTTATGTCACTCGCTGGTTATGTGAGTAACTGCACTCATGAAATAAAAATCATAAGCCAGCAGTGGGAGTCACGTATCCTCTGTACATTAGGTCTTCAAAAACATCTTGGTCATCACCCTTGCAGCTTTCTCAGTTGATGACCTCAGTTTGCTCCCAATGGTATGTGGGGGGGATACTGAAATGAATGAGAAATGGAATTACAAACTTTCTGAACATCCAGTCAGACTGGAGCCTGTGGTCCTAGCTGCACTTGCATGGATGATATTTTTTTTTTAAATCACAAACAAACTATACATTAAGTATATGAAGTAATTAAACAGAAGAGGATTCCCCCTCCCACAAGACACCATTACTTTGGGAAGTCATTTAGCATCAAATACAGGAAATGGCATAACACAAATAAAATATGCATGAGTATTGTATTATACAAAAGAGGTGTGCGTAAACTGTTGCCACAGCTATCTGTATCACCTAAAGCAGAAGACAGAATTTTTCACAGCCAGGCTCAAAAGGTACAATTGCTGCCAATTACTTTCCCCTCCCGAACCCCAAACTGGCTGCCATTACCCCATTCACAGGCTACTCCTACCTCACTTTATTTCCCCTTTTATATCAACACCCCTCCCCCACAATGCATTTCCTAACGCGCACGCACGCACACACTCACTTTATAGTAGGACATAAAAAATTACTGTTTGCCTTTCATTCAACAGCACTACTTGAAATGTATCCCTGCAGCTGGAGTAAAATTTATTGCAACAGTCAGGTTCTCAACCAGCTGCTTTTTAATGTTACTATACTGGGAGGGGGCAGAGACGAGCAAACACCAAAATAAACCCAAGATTTGCCTCTCTTGTAAAGCCGGAAAACTTCCACTAGTTGCAAATATTCAGCCTCTTAGTTTAGTCATATCCAATCTGTACTGGGACACAGAATGTTGATGCTCTACAAAGTCTATATTCACCAACAGAATGTTGTAGCCCAATTTAGCAAGCTGCAGAGAAATCCCTATTTTGATCCTTATTGAAGCAGAATACAAACTGTACAGACTAGCGGTCATGATAAGGATGGCTTAATCCATGCTAAGAGTCCATCCTTTTCAAAGTAGCAGCAAGATGTCAGTGTCCTACAACAGACTGTCTAATCTGCAGCCTCAGTCCTGGCGATTCAGTCCCCAATTCCTATTTGCAATTATATTTCTTATTTGCTGGTTTCTCCTGTTTGAAATTTGTGAGCCTGAAGGCTTGGACAGGGCAGTTTTAAGCGCTGTTTCTTCATTGGCAGGCAAAACTGAAATCGGAACACCAAGATCTGTTATCAGCAACTCCCTGAATAAACGAAAATGAATGGGTACATTGAGTTAAACTGTATGTGACTCACAGTATGCACCCATGCAGTCATAATGAAAAAAAGCTTCAAGAACCCTAATCTACCAGATTGCAACTTGAGCAACACAAGGCTAGCTGCTAGCATTTAAGCCAGGCATACATAACCAAGACAGGGATAAGAGAGCTATTTAATATTCAGCATCAATCCAAACAGTCTGCACGCAATATCAGCAGCAACGGTTCACAGGCCACATTTCCCAGCTGCAGAATTCCCTCTCAGGAAATGTCTCCCAAAACACTGTTCTCTGCATACTGAATTATCCACAATTTCAGGGCTGCTAGAGTTGTTGGAAACCTCGGACTAGCCCCCCATTACAATTTCTCCAAGTCTTTCTGTACTCTAAGCAACCACCAGGGTGAAATTTGTGATACCCTGTACCGCTGTCCTAGTCATAGTTGAGCTGTGTTTTTTAAAACACTCAAAAGCTAGCAACAGTGACTGAAGTGAGAAAAGAATAGATATGACTACAATGTTCGTAAGCTATAAAATGTTACATCACTCTCAAAGTAGCAGAATCCCTTTAATAAATCAACACAGAATTTACATGCACAGGCTGCCAGGATCACAAACTAATTTCCTCACCCAATGAAATGGTTCATCACCTACTCCCAAAAACTCAATTAATTAAAATACCAATGACTGGTAAAAAGTGAACTACTGCTTATTAGCTCAACTGTTGCAGACCAATATGATCCAACTTTTATTTAAAAATCTACTTTGAGGAAGTTGCAGAGTTTTTTTTTTAAGTCACTGGACTGAATAGAAATTCAACATTCAATTCTGTATCCAGCCTCACAGTACTCCAGTAATATGTATTTTCTGCTCCTGCTATATCCGACATTGCAATGCTTGACAGGATAGAGAAGAAAAAGTTTGAACCTGCATCTCACTCATCCTGTATCTGACCTGGGAACAGTCAATCCCAATATAAGTTGCCAACAGTGGGAAAGTGCTTCATTCTCTAATATCAACATTAACATAAGAAATAGGAGCAGGAGTAGGCCAATCGGCCCCTCGAGCCTGCTCCACCATTCAATAAGATCATTGCTGATCTGATCCTAACCTCACCTCAAATCTACTATCACTCTACATCCCTCCCGAACTCATGTGATCTCCTGGGAGAGGCGAAAAACCAGATTAAAAAACCCAATGGCCAATTTGGGAGAAAAAAATCTGGGAAATTCCTCTCCGACCCATCTAGGCGATCGAAACTCGTCCAGGAGATCACTGTCCCTATATTTTCTACAGTACTTACCTTCTGTAAAAGGTGATCTCCACCCTAGCCAGGAACAGGAATAGAATCATCTCCTGAAATCTAACATATAATTAGAACACAAGAAGTAGGAGCAGAACCAGGCTACACGGCCCTGGGCCCGCTCCGTTACCCACAGGGCCATGACCGTTCCGAACATAGACTCATGTCCAATTTCCTGCCCGCTCCCCGTAACCACTAATTCCCTTTACTTCTAAGAAACTATCTATTTCTGTTTTAAATTTATTTAATGATGGAGCTTTCAGAACATTTATGGAAAAGTAACAAGATGCTAGATTCATAGGATTATCCTTTTCAGTTATACCAAACTTCTTATCCAAGTTACATTAGGTTACCTTGGCTCTGTGAAGGGACTAACCGAGATAGTGAAGTGCTGTACAAATGCAAGTTTGTTAATACAATATTTATTCAACTGCATTTTTAAGGATACATTTAGCCTCACATCAATTACTACATTCAAGTATCTATGGTGTGTACAGATTCATGTACTTTTTAAATTGGCCCCACCCATGGCCTAATTTCATGTACTACAACACAGCACAGAACTATGGCGAATACATAGATCCCAATCTGATTTTCCCGCACCCGCAATCGGGATAGAGGCTTTAACACAATATGGCTAGGTTGGCAGGTTTCATTGCCACTTAGGAACTAGTCAACTACCGACCTACTTCCTTTAGACCATTTGAATCACTTATAATGTATTAAAGCAACAAACAGCAAGTTCTTTTTGCAAGCCATTCCACGCTCTAATCTTTAAGTCAATGCAATATTCATCTATAGCACTAACAACGATTAAAGCATTCAAAATCCTCGTGCAGACAATAAATGCCAAGTATAAAAACTTTGATCAATTTCATAGGCAAAGTCCTCCATTATTGTGCTGGTGCCCGAAAGCTCCTGTACCCATGTAATCCAGTCTCATATGAAGTACTGGAAAATCTGAATTACTTTTTAGGTAAGGAATCAGCATTTACACACTTGGAACTGCAAAGAAAAAATGAATCTCAAAGTCCGATAATAACAAGAGGGTATGCTTCACAGCATGTCAAAGTACAGAAATATTCCACCAGTTAGTAATGGAGACGACACACCATCTTCTCTGCACTACATCATCTGTCTTAATTTATAAAGTCTAGTCACTGTAGATAAGACCACAGTTAGCAAAATCTGTTTTCTAAGAATTTAATTCATGCAATCAGTTAGGTCTCAAACATATTCTCCTACTACCGGAAACTCTTTTTTATCCGGCACCGATGGGACCGGCGTGCTGCCGGTTGATCAAAAAGTCCGGATTACAGAGAGGTAGAGTTACCAAGGTACAAGAGCCCTGTACACAGCCACATGTGCAGGAGCCCCAGTTACACGGCCACAGATCGAGGGGTCCCTGTTGCACAGCCACAGGTGCAGGAACCCCGGTTACACTGCCACAGACCCAGGAACCCCGGTTATATGGCCACAGATCCAGGAACCCCAGTTACACGGCCACTAATATACAGTAAAACTTACCTAAACCTACTCCTGAATTTTGCCGGTTAAGAGAGATTTCTGGATATTTAGGTGCTGGTTAAAAGAGAGTTTCCTGTGTTACTAAATACATTCTGACATAAATTACAGTCAGTTACTCCCATTTGGGTGTTCAGGGCATGCCCGAACACAATCTTGGTAGATGCAGTACGAGTCAGAGTTGCACGTCTGTCAAACATTAGAGGCATTTTCACTCCTGCAGCTGTAAAATAGATCTCTCACATTCTTGTCTATACAGGTGGATTCTGACAACTTGTTTTGCCCAAAAATGTTATGGTTGGATCAGAATTTCTACAGATGATAATAAAAAAGACCTAAGGATTTCTTACAACATGGAGGATTAGACGGAGTACAAGCTGCTGTTGTCAGATAAAATGATTAGGGAGCATATCAACAACTGCGCTACACAAAAGAGACATGAAGAATTGGAGACGTTACACATGACTATTAGAAGAATGTATTCATCGTGTGTAGATCGGGAATTATATAGAATGGGAAGGAATAAGAAGTCATTACGTACATTATAATTTCATTCGGAGATAATTATACATAGATAAAGGCACTGTATATTTTTTTATGAACTAGAGTGCAGATGATCAAAAATAGATCTTGAATCCACTTATATACCACTTTGAATAAACACATTTGGCGTTTTCATCCACAACATTATGTGAAAGCACTCTTCAGAATATTAAAAGAGCATTCACCACATTTCTTACAATAGTACTGTTGATTCAGTTCCAGTACATGACTTGTTGAATTAGATATGTATTAGACCCACAATATTCATTGAGAGATTTGGAATTAAGGCAAAAGTATCAAATGCCTAACAAAAAGCAGCAAATGAAATTCATTCAATATCAAAGTTATGGACTGAAGAATTTTTATTGCGTTTATGTGTTCAACCATAAATGTATTTTGATGCTTTGGCAACATAAGATGTACCTTATCATGCCAATAAAGCGATTTGAATTGTGAATTGTGGGTTCCATTTTGTCCAGATGGTATTTGTGTATGTTTCAGGTTTATAAAGCCTTATACTTTTGCTTAATCATGACAAACACTGAAAATCTACCTGGGTGGTAATCAACCCGTGTCCATACTAGAGATGGCCCTAAAGCGCACCACTAAGTCAGTAATTTTTATTAGCCAAAGCAAAACATTGACAGGGGTTACAAAGTGTACTTCTGCACGTCAAGGTCTTTGGAGCTTAGACAAAACAAAGTTGTAGGTTTTTACTGTAAAAGCAAGGGTGCACAATTATACTTTAGTGTGGTCCACTGGGCTACACTTAGGCCACATTACAGCATACGTTTTCAACTGGAGTCCACCAGCATCTGTGAGGTCAACAGTTTTCTGTATTTGTTGATATATTACATTCTTTCTGTTGCTGTACACTCATTTAAAAAAGTTTCCCGCAATGAAAGCACGGTTTTCCTTTAGGAAGCTGACATTGTCTTTTGAAAGTTAGGACGGACTCAAGCAGCTTGTCAATGTATTATGTCCAACCACACAAACAAAAATGTGAAAATCATTACAACCAGATGTCAATACAATGTGTTCCTTAATTCTGTAATGAAGAGCGTTTCCAGTGTTTCCTAACACTTGCAATTTTTGGCAAGTAAATCTATATAAATAAATGGACATTATATAAATACCCTAATCAAAAATACTACTGAGGCTTTCAAAGTCTAGAATATATACAGTAAAGATCCAAATGTTGATCCCCAGTCTTTTGCCATTTGTGCTCCTCTGTTTATAGAGCATCTATATATTTTCACTTATTTACAATGGTCTTTTACCATGAGCCTCCAAACAAGAGGACAAATCATGGCTGACTATCTGTTCCTTCAGGACTCTGAAAATGCACATGTTCAGTTCTCATGAGCAAGTTCTTTGGTTTAGGAACATAGCAACAGGATTAGCCATTCAGTCTCTCAAGCCTGTCCCGACATTCAGTTCTTGGTTGATTTGTACCTTAACTCCATTTACCCGCTTTTGCTCTATATCCCTTGATAACATCACCCAATAAAGATCTATCGATCTCAGTCTTGAAATTTTCAATTGACCCAGAAACCACAGCCTTTTGGGGAAGCAAGTTCCAGATTTCCACTATCTTTTGTGTGAAAATGTGCTTAAATAGCCTAGCTCCAGTTCTTATATGTCCACTTCTGGATTCCCCCACCAGAGGAAATGGTTTCTCTGTAACAACCCTATTGAATCCCTTTCTCATTTCAAACACCCCAATTTGATCACCCTTCAAAACTCATGGGAATAAGCCAAGTATATGCAACTGGTTCTCATAATTTAAACTTAATTTAGCCTGATAATCTACATCCTAGGGTACTTAAGGAAGTGGCCCTAGAAATAGTTGCTGCATTGCTGATCATCTTCCAGCATTCGATGGAATCTGAAACAGTACCCATGGATTGGAGGGTAGCTAATGTTACCCCACTATTCAAAAAAGGTGGTAGAGAGAAAACGGGGAATTACAGACCGGTAAGCCTGACATCGGTAGTGGGGAAAATGCTAGAGTCCATTATAAAAGATGTAATAGCAGAGCACTTGGAAAACAGTGACAGGATCGGACAAAGTCAACATGGATTTACAAAAGGTAAATCGTGCTTGACTAATCTACTGGAATTTTTTGAGGATGTAACTAGTAAAATAGATAAGGGAGAACCAGTGGATGTGGTGAATTTGGACTTTCAGAAGGCTTTCGATAAGGTCCCACACAAGAGATTAGCGTGTAAAGTTAAGGCACATGAGATTGGGGGCAAGGTATTGACTTGGATAGAGAACTGGTTGGCAGACAGAAAGCAAAGAGTTGGAATAAACAGGTCTTTTTCCGAGTGGCAGGCAGTGACTAGTGGGGTACCGCAGGGATCGGTCCTTGGACCCCAGCTATTCACAATATACATTAATGATCCAGACAAGGGAACTACAGTAGATGTAATATCTCTAAATTTGCAGACAACACAAAGCTGGGTGGGCGTGTGTGCTGTGAAGAGGATGCCGAGAAACTACAGGATGATTTGGACAGGTTGGGTGATTGGGCAGAAGCATGGCAGATGCAATATAACATGAATAAATGTGAGGTTATCCACTTTGGTGGCAAAAACAGGAAGGCAGATTATTATCTGAATGGCAATAGATTGGGAGAAGGGGAAGTGCAACGAGACCTGGGTGTCCTTGTGCACCAGTCGCTGAAGGTAAGCATGCAGGTGCAGCAGGCGGTTAAGAAGGCGGTATGTTGGCCTTCGTAGCGAGAGGGTTTGAGTACAGGAACAAGGATGTCTTGCTGCAGTTGTACCACATCTTGAGTATTGTGTGCAGTTTTGGTCCCCTTATCTGAGGAAGGATATTCTTGCCATGGAAGGAGTTCAGCAAAGATTCACCAGGCTGATACCTGGGATGGCAGGAATGATGTACGAGGAGAGATTGGGTCGATTGGGCTTGTACTCGCTGGAGTTTAGAAAAATAAGAGGGGATCTCATTGAAACTTATAAAATTCTGGCAGGACTGGACAGATTAGATGCAGGGAGGATGTTCCCGATGGTCGGGGAATCCAGAACCAGGGGTCACAGTCTAAGAATAAGGGGTAAGCCATTTAGGACTGAGATGAGGAGGAATTTCTTCACCCAGAGAGTGGTGAACCTGTGGAATTCTCTACCACAGAAGGCAGTAGAGGCCAATTCATTAAATATATTCAAGAAGGAGTTGGATATATTTCTTAAGGCTCAAGGGATCAAGGGGTGTGGGAGAAAGCAGGGACCGGGTACTGAACTTGGATGATCAGCCATGATCGCATTGAATGGCAGAGAAGGCTCGAGGGGCCAAATGGCCTACTCCTGCTCCTATCTTCTACGTTTTAAGCCCCAGTATCATTCTGATGAATCTGTGCTGCACCCCTTCCACGGCCAATGTATCTTTCCTGAAGTTTGGTGTCCAAAACTGAACGCAATGCTCCAGATGGGGTTAGACCAAGACTCTGTACAGTTGAAGCATATCTTCCTCACTTTTGTACTCCAACCCTCAAGATAAAGTCCAACATTCCATTAGCCTTTTTGATTACTTTATGTACCTATGTATTAGCTTTTAGTGATTTGTGCACATGGACATCTAAATCCCTTTGCTCCTCCACAGCTCCTAGTCTCTCACCATTAAGAAAATACTCTGATTTGTCTTTCACTAGTGTTCATTACTACTAAAAATGAGAGCGGTGAAAAATGAGAAATGGCCATTTGTCCCATCATAGCTTAACCCTCTTGCACACTAACCCTCCTATCACGTTATCTAATTACATTATAAGTAACCTCATTTTGCCTCTATTATCTTGTTTCATAAATTATTTTACTAACGGACTTTTTAAGATACATGTTCAATAGCTAATTTTCAATAATTTCAATTTATGTCCTCTGCTATTTTCTTGGTGTACTTTGAATCTGAGTTTACCTTGTTTACAACTTCAATACTTTATATACTTTGATGAGGTTGCCCTTAGCCACCTTCTTTCCAGACTGTAAATCTTGAGCTGCCTTAATCTTGCTTCACAGTTCACCCCCTTTACACTTGGAATCAGTGTTGCTGCTTTATTTAATACCCTTTCTAATGCAAATACTGTTTATCCTTTTTGCAGTATCATGACCAAAAGTAAACAAAGTATTTGAAGATACCGTCAGAGGGGAAACTATAGACATAAAATATTTTGGATATATTAAAGAGAAAAGTGTATGTTTCTGAGATTCCCCACAAATTGGGTTATGAATCCCCCGGGTTGTCAAGGCCAAAGCACTAAGCACATCTCTAGTGGCCAGTTAGAGGTTTTACAAGAGGCCACCTGCACAGTCAAAAAATGACATACAACACAGAGGGGCCTGAAGAGAAGATGGGAGGGAAAAAGGGGGAAATACAGTTTTTCAGAAGTGTGTATACAAGGGCACACAATTAATCTAAAAACAAGTATCTATATACCCTCAACAGTGCTAAATCGACATTTTTTACATGATTTAGCAGTTTAGTATTTCACACATCATATCATATATCAGTTATCAGCTTCTCCAGAGAAATTACAAATCACCACAGAACAGGAAAGCACTTCCTGGAAATAACAGGTGAGGGAGACCCATATTTGAGCGAATAACATTTTTTTGCCCAACCAAAAAAAAATGGAACGCACCATCACTGATGGGAAGCTCAAATATCTCATATCTGTATGTGGTTCAATACAACAGCCATTGCACAGAATGACTGCAGGGGCTGGAACACATGAAATTTTCTGATCTACAGAAAGTAAATTAAAACCTGCTCATAACTGCCACCACAACATGTTCAAGTTTACTCACCTTGCCATTTATTTTTCTCTCCCACCCCTCAATAAAGTGTATCACTGTTCCCCCTGGTAGTCTGTCTAAAATTCAAGAACTCTCCATCTTGTCAACTGTTTTCAAGTTTGTTTGAAATTGCCAGCCTAGTAGCTATTAATTACAAATATAAAAATCAAAGTGGTCATGGTTAAAAATACTTAGTTCCTAAGCAATACTACAGATTTATAGATGAGCCCTTAGTCTATTGAGAACAGATAATACATAAGCTGGTAAATCTCCTCCCAGAGAGGAACTTACAATTCATCCATTTCAGTGCTTAGTATACAAGTGCAAATTCATCAGTAAGTCAAAAAGAGTTAAGAGGTGTGTGATACTGTACAACAGTTATTGGGGAGCTTTGCTTTTCTTTTATCATCAGTATACACACACTTATGGATTGTAACTACCCCCTCCCATCCCCAACGCACCATGCACTCCCACACAACACACCAAAGTGGCTATACACTTAATTCAAAGTTACTTATTTCAAATGATCTCAATTTGATTTTTAAGCACCAAATTCCTACTTTGCTGTGTTATTTAACGAGCTTAAATTGAGTAATTCAAACATTTAGCACAAAATGACTGAATTATTAATAGTCTGCATAAAGCTTTGATTACCTACAAGTACTTGGCACAGGCATGATGGGCTGAATGGCCTCCATCTGTGCTGTATGATTGTATGAAATACTGCTTGAAAAGTCTGTGCCAGCCTTGTCCCAGGTGCATGGAAAGTATTCATATTTTCAGTTTAGCAGAGACATTAAAATAAAACACCAAAAGCATTAATTACCTACATACAACTCAAAGCAGACATTAAAACAAAAACCACAAGTGGCTAATATCATCAAACAGGCTCACACATTTATAAATTACATCAGGATCATGTACGGACTGATGCAAGAATGAAACGAAAGCCACAAGTTCAATTAACTGACTTGGGATAGTTATAAAGCACAAACTCCCAAATTATATGCCGCCATAAAGAGATAATTTATACCAGTACGCCAAGGTCGCTCTCAGTCCATAATTCTGAAGCTGGTTTCCAGCTCCACTCATTTCCTGATGTTGGATGACATCATAACGGTGACTTTAAGGACATTTCAGCTGGGGGCTGAACTCCCAGAGACCACATTTTGACTGGGCAAAGGGAATTGCACTTCTGCTGTGAAACACCCCAAGCTGCTAGGGTTTCACTTTCACACCCCAATGCACTGAAGAGCCGACTGCTGCTCTGGCTCCCCGTATATACTTTAAAGATTACTTTGCAATGAAACTGCTTCACTGCGACATTAAAGTTGGAGTATAAACGCACCATAAGAGAGCCCATCAAAAGTATCCAAAATGTATCTCACTCTGTAAAAGCTACAAGCCCTCAGCAGGGAGCAACTAATTGGGTGTCTATCAGTTTGTTTCCCCTCCAACTGAATATGGCCCGCTTGCTAGTTAGAATTCGGACTGTTGTTTTGTTGACACATTATCATTCTTTATGCAGTGATGTTAGAAGCCATCCTTAGCGCACTTTTAGTTTCACAAAAATTCAATGGAAATGAATTTACAAATATGTAACATTCACCTGCTCTATTTGTCTATGATACTGTACGCAATGTGTTAAATTTTTGATCATTTCATTTTGCATGCTCAAATCAAACCTATATTGCATACTTATAAAATATTAATTGCAAAAGATTGAACAAAATTGCATCAAATTCAGGATCTCACTACACTAGGATGATACAGTGTCATTTCCAATATCCTTTTCCTTATTGGTTTAATTCCCAGGTATTTATTTGTAATCAGCAAACTTTTATTCTTACTCTGATGTCATTTAAACTAAATGAAAAAACATATATAAAATTATTCAATAAGTGGCCGTCAGAAAAATAAAAGATTTGACGCACAATAAAGCAGCAACACATGGGCTTAAGTGACACAGCTTCCTTCTGGAAACAGCAGTGCATGCTTGACATTAAATCGGTACAATTCTGACCATGGCTTAAAAAAGACATGGCTCATTCAGCAACAAGCTACTTCCTATCAAATAGATTCCACGTGAGCAATTAACAAGGTCCTGGTACACCAGCAGGATTTTCAAATATTCTTGAAAGAACATTCTTAATTTACAAAAATATAACCACAACATGCAATGTCTTGGAAATCCCTGCTGTAACAGGCCCCAAATTATGAGGTGCAACAATCTACTCATTATGTAAGGCCACCTGAAGTACTGAATCAAATCAACCAATAATGCCACCCTAAATAAATCCATATTTTCACAGGCTACTGGAATATTGCAGTTAATCTCATAACCAATTTGTCACAGTCCTCAGTAATACAAGAGGCTATAGACAAGTTAAAAAACACTTAAAAGTTCTTGACAGTCATCCATTTTCTCTATAGTTCTCACCTTTGCAGTATTTTTCTCTCCTCCCCTGCCAACAACTCATTAGTGTCTGTATATTTTGTCCATAAACCATCATCTCTCTCCCAGCCCTGTTTGCTCCTTACCCTCGATGCTGATGACATGCTCCCTGATCTGGTTCTGCAGGATGGGGTCCTCAATCCTCTCCAGTAGGTCGTAGATAGAGTAGATGTTGGGATGGACGCTCTCGAAGCGCTGGATCTCGGCTCGGATGGCCGCCGAGTTGGCCAGCTGCTGCTGGTAATTCATCATTTCACCGAAACCCAAGGGCGACTGGGTGAGAGGAGGAGGGGTAGGGAAGCGATCACACATACAGGGACACAGAGTGAGACAGACAGGGTCACACAAACAAGGGGAAAGGGGGGGGGGGAACAGCAGACTATAACAACACAACCTCTCCCCACCGCTGCAGCAGCTCCACCATCTTCCGCCTCGCACACACTCTCTCCTCCGCCAACAATCCCACAATCTCGGCACAGGCTCCGGCGAGGATCCGCTCCATAAGCCGCCGCTCCGGCTAGGTTTTCTGCCCCGGTCCCCGGGCTGTAGGTGCCTGCGTGGAGCGGCTCAGGCTCTCCCACTTCTCTCACATCGCGCTGCGGTCTCCCAGTGCGGTGTGGGGCAGGGCGGGCTCACAACGCCGCTGCTTATCGGTTTCAAGCTCGCCGCAGTGGCCCGAATGCAACGTGTTGACTGAGAGCCCGGCTCTCCTGCTCGATCCCGCTCACTCTCGCACTCAGTCCCGGACCTGCCGCACCAGCACCGTGACGTCACGCAGCCAGCTCCGGCTCAACTCGGATTTGCCCAGCACGGTCCCAACCAGGCAATGTCATCCCAGCAAAGCCCCAGCTGGGCAATGTTTGTCCCGCACAGTCCTAGCCAGGCAATGTCAGCCCAGCACAACCCCAGCTGGGCAATGTCAGCCCAGCACAACCCCAACTGGGCAATGTTAGCCCAGCACAGTCCTGGCCAGCCAATGTCAGCCCAGCAGGCAATGTCAGCCCATCACAACACCAGTGGGCAATGTCAGCCCAGCACAATCCCAGTGGGCAACGTCAGCCCAGCACAACCCCAGTGGGCAATGTCAGCCCAGCACAATCCCAGTGGGCAATGTCAGCCCATCACAACCCCAGTGGGCAACGTCAGCCCAGCACAACCCCAGTGGGCAACGTCAGCCCAGCACAACCCCAGTGGGCAATGTCAGCCCAGCACAACCCCAGTGGGCAATGCCAGCCCAGCACAGTCACAGCCAGGCAATTTCAGCCCAGCAGCCCCACCCAGGCAATGTCACCCCAGCACAGTCCCAGTACCACCCCAGTCAAGCAATTTCAGCCCAGCACAGTCCCAGCCGGGCAATTTTAGCCCAGCACAGTCCCAGCCGGGCAATTTCAGCCCAGCACAGTCCCAGCCGGGCAATATCAGCCCTGCACAGTCCCAGTACCACCCCAGCCAGGCAATTTCAGCCCAGCACAGTCCCAGCATCACCTCAGCCAGGCAATGTCAGCCCAACAGAGTCCCAGCCAGGCAATATCAGCCCAGCACAGTCCCAGCCAGGCAATATCAGCCCAGCACAGTCCCAGCCTGGCAATGTCAGCCCAGCACAGTCCCAGCCAGACAATGTCAGCCCAGCAGAGTCCCAGCCGGGCAATGTCAGCCCAGCACAGTCCCAGCCGGGCAATGTCAGCCCAGCACAGTCCCA
Source organism: Somniosus microcephalus (assembly GCF_052327205.1). NCBI lineage: Eukaryota > Metazoa > Chordata > Chondrichthyes > Squaliformes > Somniosidae > Somniosus > Somniosus microcephalus. The sequence goes on from NC_140990.1 coordinate 182,821,475, forward strand.
GCCGGGCAATGTCAGCCCAGCAGAGTCCCAGCCAGACAATGTCAGCCCAGCAGAGTCCCAGCCGGGCAATATCAGCCCAGCACAGTCCCAGCCGGGCAATGTCAGCCCAGCACAGTCCCAGCCGGGCAATGTCAGCCCAGCAGAGTCCCAGCCAGTCAATATCAGCCCAGCACAGTCCCAGCCAGTCAATTTCAGCACAGCACAGTCCCAGCCAGTCAATATCAGCCCAGCACAGTCCCAGCCAGTCAATATCAGCCCAGCACAGTCCCAGCCAGTCAATTTCAGCACAGCACAGTCCCAGCCAGTCAATATCAGCCCAGCACAGTCCCAGCCAAGTCAAGTTAGCTCCAGACAACCAGGCAATGACAAGTACAACAGTGACTTCGCTCCAAAAGTACTTCATTGGCTGTAAAGCGCTATGAGACATCTGGTGGTCATGAAATGCGGTATATAAATGCAAGTCTTTCTTTCAATGTCAAACCAGCCAAACCCCAGCCAGGCTGTGTTAGCTCAGCACAAACATGCAACATCAGCTCAATACAGCCCAGCCAAGCCAGGTCAAGCCAACCTAGCCCCAACCAGGGAACATCACCCTACCACAGCCCTAGTCAGGCAACAGTCACCCAATGCATCCCAATCCTGACAATGTCAGCCCAATGCAGCACTATCTAGACAATGGCAGCCCAATGCTGCCCAGGTGGACAATGTCAGCCGAGAAAGATAATACAGCCCAATACAGTCCTAGCCAAGCAACGTCAACAACACAGTCCCTACCAGGTAATTATCCCAGTATTAGGCATGACTGGGTGCGTCAACTTACTTGGGCAATGTCATTACAGCTTGGCGAGGGTTTGCCAGTCCAATACAACCCCAGCTGGGCAATGTCAATTCAATATAGCTCCACCCAGACAAAGGCAGCTCAGCCAATGACCCCCCAGGACAACCCTATCCAGGCAATGTCAGCCCAAGCCAGGTAATGCCAGCCCAGTAAAGTCATCATCTTAGCAATTCAACACAGCCAGGCAATGCTTCCAGGTAATGTCACTCAACCAGGCAACTCCAGCCCAATGAAGCCCCAGACATTAAATGCCCACCCAGTACAGCTGGGCAGTCAGCCAGGCAATGTCAGTCTAGCCAAGCAATGCCAACCCAGCTGAGAAATGTCAGCCTGGCAATACCAACTCAGCCACACAATGCCAGGCCACTATAGTCACCCAGCAAAGCAGCATCAGCCCAGTTCAACCACCTGGTCAGGCAATGCCATCCCATTTGGGAAAAGTCAGCTTTATACAGGCAGCTGGCCAGACCATTGGAGCGAGTGGGCAACACCCATCGTTCCAGTCATGAAAAAAGCATTGAATAATGATAAATCTGAAGAACAGAGAAAAATTCGCATCTGTGGAGACTTCAAGGTGACTGTAAACCCGGTCCTTCACACAGTACAGTATCCTCTTCCAAGGATAGAAGATATTTTCGCCTCACTATCCGGAGGGAAACGTTTCACCAAAATTGACTTGGCACAGGCATATCTACAGATGGAGGTTGAGGAGGCCTCTAAAAAGTATCTCACGATAAACACACACAAAGGCCTGTACCAGTACAATCGACTGGTTTTTGGAGTAGCATCAGCTCCAGCTATCTGGCAAAGAGCTATGGAGCAAGTCCTGCAAGGGATTCCGGGGACTCAATGCTACCTAGACAACATCCTTGTAACAGGAGAAAACGACAACGAGCACCTTGCCAATTTGGAGCAGGTGCTCACTAGGCTGAAAGAACGGGGCCTACGAGCAAATCGCCCCAAGTGCGAATTTTTCCAAAATCAGATATCATATTGTGGCCACATAATTAATAATGAAGGGTTGCATAAGTCCCCTGAAAAAAGTGAAGCGGTCATAAAAGCCCCAGCACCTGAAAATGTTTCACAATTAAGGTCGTTCCTGGGATTAATAAATTACTATCATAAATTTTTACCGAACTTATCAACTCTTCTACACCCTCTTAATGAACTTCTACAAACAGGAGTGATTTAGAAATGGAACGAAGACTGTAAACGTGCCTTCCATAAATGCAAAGACTTAATCACATCCGAAGAACTTTTGGCTCATTACAACCCATCACTGCCAATCAGACTGGCGTGCGATGCATCCCCTTACGGCATAGGAGCAGTATTATCCCATAAATTCCCTGATGGCTCAGAACGGCCGATAGCTTTTGCATCACGCTCATTAAACTCAGTTGAGCGTAACTATGCCCAAATCGACAAGGAAGCACTCAGCCTGGTATGGGGAGTGAAGAAATTCAACCATTACCTACACGGACAAAAATTTACCTTGTTGACTGACCATCAACCCCTCATCTCCATATTCAACCCTAAAAAGGGCGTTCCCATTATGACAGCGCAAAGGCGACAGAGGTGGTCCCTTTTCCTAGGGGCACACCAATATGACATAGAATACAAAGGAACAAAACAGCATGGGAATGCTGACGGTTTATCGCGCCTACCGTTGCCAACGGTAGAAGAGGCACCTACAGTAGACCCAGTAGAGATGTTCCACTCTACCATAGTGGAATGTCTACCAGTAACAAATTCTGCCATTGAAAGGGAGACGAGAAATGACCCGACTCTCTCACGGGTATACGATTTAACAGTGAAGGGATGGCCAGCACATGGCGAACCACTGTTGCCAGCATTCTCACAAAGAAGAGAACAGCTGTCAGTGTGCCGAGGAACCTTGATGTGTGGATCCAGAGTGGTGATTCCACCCAAACTCCAGGATAAAGTGCGAAAGGAGCTTCACGAGGGGCATCTGGGTGGAGTGAAAATGAAGAACCTAGCTAGGGCGTTTGTATGGTGGCCAGGTATCGATGGAGACATCGAAGAAATGACCAAGAGCTGTCTAGGATGCCAGAAGGTCCAAAACGCTCCACCACAAGCCCCTCTACATCCATGGGAGTGGCCCTCATCTCCCTGGCAAAGGGTGCACATCGACTTTGCTGGTCCATTTATGGACTCAATGTTCTTAATCGCGGTCGATGCACACTCCAAGTGGCCGGAGGTAATAAAGATGTCCTCCACCACCACGGAAAAAACCATCACAGTATTAAGGACCATATTTGCCAGGAATGGGCTGCCGGAACAGATATGTTCTGATAATGGACCGCAATTTGTGTCCGAAGAATTCAGAAAGTTCTTAAAAAACAATGGGGTTAAGCACTACACGTCTGCCCCATACCATCCCGCCACCAATGGATTGGCTGAAAGGTTTGTCCAGACCTTCAAGAAGGCCATAAAGGCCATGGGTAATGAAGACATAAAACTTCAGCACAAGGTGGATAACTTCTTATTCGCATACAGGAATGCAACACATATGGTTACCAACCAAACTCCCGCCATGATGTTCTTCAATAGAAACCTAAGATGCCGGCTGGATTTGGTCAAGCCCAACATCAGAAGGGACGTGGAGAACCGGCAGTTTCAAGGCATGAATGAAAGGCCAACTAGAACCTTCCAGATAGGTCAACAAGTTTTGGCCCGGGACTACCGTACCGAGAAATGGCAGCCTGGAACTATCTGCACACGACTAGGACCACTGATGTATACCATGGACATCGGAGAAAGCATAATAAGGCGCCATGCTGACCAAATCATAAAGTCATCCGAAAAGGGACAACCTACACCACAACTCTATACGTCTAACGATGAAGTAGAGATACCCATATCTACCTCCGATCCGGTGATACTGGAACCCGATGAACCCGACACTGGCATTCAAGCCGAATCAGCCTTGCCAAAAGAACCTACTACACCACCAGAAACTACTACACCCCCGAGGCGTTATCCGGACCGAGTCAGGAAGCCTCCTGAGAGACTGACTTATAATTAATTAACTACAGCAATGTGTATATTATTTTTCTTATAACATGTAATTAATAATTACTTAAAATATGATGTACTGGTTAGCTAAAAGGGGAGGAATTGTAGTGTATGTGCCTTTAAGAGCCCCAGGTGTGCTGTAATGCCAGTAATTGCCACTCGGGCTATATAAGCCTGTATATTGTGTACATCCGTTAGAACCCCCCCCCCCAGACTTTGCTTAGTAAACACCTATGAACCAACTCCTGTCTTCAGTGTCTTTATCAACACATGGACACTACAACCATGTTAAACTCTGATAGCCATCCAGTCAGGTAATGGCAGCCAGGCACAAACAACAAGCAGTGCCAAGTAGTTAATGACAGCCAAATAATGTTAACCAGCCACAGCCACCCAGCTGGGCAATATCAACCAGGCAATGTCAGCCTAGACAAACAATGCCAACCCAGCTGAGAATTGTCAGGCTAGCAATACCTACCCAGCAACACACTGCCAGGCATAGGCAATGTCACTCTTCTAATGTATCAGGCATAACTCACCTACCTCACTTAAGCACTATCAGCCATTGAGCTGGATAATGTCAGCCTTTCACCCAGCCAGCATAGGAACAGGAATAGCCATTCAGCCCTTCGAGCCTGTTCCAACATTCTATTAGATCACAGCTGATCTGTACCTCAATTCTATTTATCTGCCTTTGTCTTTATCAATACCTTTATCAAACAATCTATTGATCTCAGTCTTGAAATTTTCAATTGACAAAGCTTCCACAGCCTTTTGGGGAGATAGTTCCAGATTTCCACTACCCTTTGTGTGAAAAAGTGTTTCTCTGTATGTACCCTGTCGAATCCCTTTATCATTTTAAATACCTCGATTAGATCACCGCATAACCTTTTAAACTCAAGGGAATACAAACCAAGCAACCTGTCCTCATAATTTAACACTTTTAGCCCTGGTATCATTCTGGTGAATCTGTGCTCTACACCCTCCTAGGCCAATATATGTGTCCTGAGGTGCAATGCCCAAAAATGAATGCCGTACTCCAGATGAAGTCTGACCAAGGTGGCATAGTTGTTAGCACTGTTACCTCACAGCGCCAGGGACCCGGGTTCGAATCCGGCCTCGGGCGACTGTCTGTGTGGAGTTTGCAGATTCTCCCCGTGTTTGCGTGGGTTTCCTCCGGGTGCTCCGGTTTCCTCCCACAGTCCAAAGATGTGCGGGTTAGGTTGATTGGCTATGATAAATTGGCCCTTAGTGTTAGGGGGATTAAATACGTGGGGTTACGGGGATAGGGTGGGATATGTGTTGGTGTAGGGGTTACGGGGATCGGGTGGGATGTGTGTCGGTGCAGGCTCGATGGGCCGAAATGGCCTCTATCTGCACTGTGGGGTTTCTGTGATTCTGTGATTCCTCCCCTTTGTATTCCACCCCTCTCGAGATAAAGGCCTTTCTGATTACATTTTGTACCTGTTCACTGGCTTTTAGTGATTTTTCTACACGAACACTCAAATCCATTTGTTCTTCCACAGTTTCTAGTCTCTCACCATTAAAAACATATTCTGATTTATCTTTCTTGGAACAAGGTGGATGACCTCATAGTTTCCACATTGAACTGCATTTGCCACAGTTTTGCCCTTTCTCTTAGTCTATCTGTATTCCTTTGTAACTTTCTGCTTCCATCTACACAATTTACTGTACTTACATGAGAATTAGGAGCAGGAGGGGGCCATATGGCCCTTCAAGCCTGCTCCGTTCCTAACAGTATCTTCTGCAAACTTGGATATACAACTCTATTTCTTCATCCAAGTCATTGATATATATATAGTAAAAGATGAGGCCCAGTACAGATCACTGGGGAACAACATTTGTCACAAACCGCCAATCAGAAACCATTCCCTTAATTCCTACTCTCTGTCTCCAAGCTCCCAACCAATTACCAACCCACGTCACAAGGTTACCTTCAATTCCATGTGCTTAAATTTTTTACTAATAATCTCATGTACAGCCTTATCAAATGCCTTCTGGAAGTCTGTATGAACAACATCCATAGATACTCCACTATGCTAGTGACCTTCTCGAAACGTTCAACCAGATTAGTCAAAGTACTGCGGATGCTGGAAATCTGAAATAAAAATAGAAAATACTGGAAACACTCAGCATCTGTGGAGAGAGAAACAAAATTTCAGATCGATGACTTTTCATCAGAACTGGAAGAAGTAATATATTTAATAGTTTAAAAGCAAGTATAGCATTACCAACACCCGCTGTCCGAGAAAATGGGAGCAGTGCTTATGATGTTGCTGCAATCAATGTTGAGGCCGAATGGCTGTAAAGTGCCAATTGGAAACATAAAGTGCCATTCCTCAAGCTTGCGTTGAGCTTCATTGGAACAGTGTAGGAGGCTGAGGACAGAGAGGCCAGAGGGGAGTGGGCTGGAGAATTCAAGTGGTCTGTAGTTACCTGGTTTCTCCCTTCCTATTTAAATAATAGAGTGACATTTGTAATTTTCCAATCCAAAGGCACAATTCACAAATCTAGAGAGTTTTGAGAAATTATGACAAATGCATTAGCAATTTCCTTACATATTTCTTTTAAAACCAACACCACCCTCTCACCCAACCGACATGAACCTCTCCCTAACACAAGCTTCTTGCCCAAAACCAGCCTCTCACCCAACCAACATGAACCTTTCCTTCAAAACCAACCTCTCAGCTGCCCAACACCAGCCTCTCGCCCCAACACCAGCCTCTCACCCCAACACCAGCCTCTCCCCTGCCCAACACCAGCCTGTCCCCTGCCCAACACCAGCCTCTCCCCTGCCCAACACCAGCCTGTCCCCTGCCCAACACCAGCCTCTCGCCCCAACACCAGCCTGTCCCCTGCCCAACACCAGCCTCTCACCCCAAAACCAGCCTCTCCCCTGCCCAACACCAGCCTCTCACCCCAACACCAGCCTGTCCCCTGCCCAACACCAGCCTCTCCCCTGCCCAACACCAGCCTCTCACCCCAACACCAGCCTGTCCCCTGCCCAACACCAGCCTCTCCCCTGCCCAACAGCAGCCTCTCGCCCCAACACCAACCTCTCACCCCAACACCAGCCGCTCCCCCAACACCAGCCTCTCCCCCCAACACCAGCCTCTCCCCCCAACACCAGCCTCTCACCTGCCCAACACCAGCCTCTCCCCTGCCCAACACCAGCCTCTCCCCCAACACCAGCCTGTCCCCTGCCCAACACCAGCCTCTCCCCTGCCCAACACCAGCCTCTCACCCCAACACCAGCCTCTCGCCCCAACACCAGCCTCTCGCCCCAACACCAGCCTCTCGCCCCAACACCAGCCTCTCGCCCCAACACCAGCCTCTCGCCCCAACACCAGCCTCTCGCCCCAACACCAGCCTCTCGCCCCAACATCAGCCTCTCGCCCCAACACCAGCCTCTCGCCCCAACACCAGCCTCTCGCCCCTACACCAGCCTCTCGCCCCAACACCAGCCTGTCCCCTGCCCAACACCAGCCTCTCACCCCAACACCAGCCTCTCCCCTGCCCAACACCAGCCTCTCCCCCAACACCAGCCTGTCCCCTGCCCAACACCAGCTTCTCCCCTGCCCAACACCAGCCTCTCGCCCCGACACCAGCCTCTCGCCCCAACACCAGTCTCTCGCCCCAACACCAGCCTCTCCCCTGCCCAACACCAGTCTCTCGCCCCAACACCAGCCTCTCGCCCCAACACCAGTCTCTCACCCCAACACCAGCCTCTCGCCCCAACACCAGTCTCTCGCCCCAACACCAGCCTCTTGCCCCAACACCAGCCTCTCCCCCAAGACCAGCCTCTCCCCTGGCCAACACCAGTCTCTCGCCCCAACACCAGCCTCTCACCGCAGCACCAGCCTCTCGCCCCAACACCAGCCTCTCGCCCCAACACCAGCCTCTCGCCCCAACACCAGCCTCTCGCCCCAACACCAGCCTCTCGCCCCAACACCAGCCTCTCGCCCCAACACCAGCCTCTCGCCCCTACACCAGCCTCTCGCACCAACACCAGTCTCTCGCCCCAACACCAGCCTCTCCCCTACCCAACACCAGTCTCTCGCCCCAACACCAGCCTCTCCCCCCAACACCAGCCTCTCCCCTGCCCAACACCAGCCTCTCACCCCAACACCAGCCTCTCGCCCCAACACCAGCCTCTCGCCCCAACACCAGCCTCTCGCCCCAACACCAGCCTCTCGCCCCAACACCAGCCTCTCGCCCCAACACCAGCCTCTCGCCCCTACACCAGCCTCTCGCCCCAACGCCAGTCTCTCACCCCAACACCAGCCTCTCCCCTGCCCAACACCAGTCTCTCGCCCCAACATCAGCCTCTCGCCCCAACACCAGTCTCTCACCCCAACACCAGCCTCTCGCCCCAACACCAGTCTCTCGCCCCAACACCAGCCTCTTGCCCCAACACCAGCATCTCCCCCAACACCAGCCTCTCCCCTGCCCAACACCAGTCTCTCGCCCCAACACCAGCCTCTCACCGCAGCACCAGCCTCTCGCCCCAACACCAGCCTCTCGCCCCAACACCAGCCTCTCGCCCCAACACCAGCCTCTCGCCCCAACACCAGTCTCTCGCCCCAACACCAGCCTCTCGCCCCAACACCAGCCTCTCGCCCCAACACCAGCCTCTCCCCTGCCCAACACCAGCCTCTCGCCCCAACACCAGCCTCTCGCCCCAACACCAGCCTCTTGCCCCTACACCAGCCTCTCCCCTGCCCAACACCAGCCTCTCGCCCCAACACCAGCCTCTCCCCTGCCCAACACCAGCCTCTCGCCCCAACACCAGCCTCTCACCCCAACACCAGCCTCTCGCCCCAACACCAGCCTCTCCCCTGCCCAACACCAGCCTCTCGCCCCAACACCAGCCTCTCGCCCCAACACCAGCCTCTCGCCCCAACACCAGCCTCTCGCCCCAACATCAGCCTCTCGCCCCAACACCAGCCTCTCGCCCCAACACCAGCCTCTCGCCCCTACACCAGCCTCTCGCCCCAACACCAGTCTCTCGCCCCAACACCAGCCTCTCCCCTGCCCAACACCAGTCTCTCGCCCCAACACCAGCCTCTCGCCCCAACACCAGTCTCTCACCCCAACACCAGCCTCTCGCCCCAACACCAGTCTCTCGCCCCAACACCAGCCTCTTGCCCCAACACCAGCCTCTCCCCCAACACCAGCCTCTCCCCTGCCCAACACCAGTCTCTCGCCCCAACACCAGCCTCTCACCGCAGCACCAGCCTCTCGCCCCAACACCAGCCTCTCGCCCCAACACCAGCCTCTCGCCCCAACACCAGCCTCTCGCCCCAACACCAGCCTCTCGCCCCAACACCAGCCTCTCGCCCCAACACCAGCCTCTCGCCCCAACACCAGCCTCTCGCCCCTACATCAGCCTCTCGCCCCAACACCAGCCTCTCCCCTGCCCAACACCAGTCTCTCGCCCCAACACCAGCCTCTCCCCCCAACACCAGCCTCTCCCCTGCCCAACACCAGCCTCTCACCCCAACACCAGCCTCTCGCCCCAACACCAGCCTCTCGCCCCAACACCAGCCTCTCGCCCCAACACCAGCCTCTCGCCCCAACACCAGCCTCTCGCCCCTACACCAGCCTCTCGCCCCAACACCAGTCTCTCACCCCAACACCAGCCTCTCCCCTGCCCAACACCAGTCTCTCGCCCCAACACCAGCCTCTCGCCCCAACACCAGTCTCTCACCCCAACACCAGCCTCTCGCCCCAACACCAGTCTCTCGCCCCAACACCAGCCTCTTGCCCCAACACCAGCATCTCCCCCAACACCAGCCTCTCCCCTGCCCAACACCAGTCTCTCGCCCCAACACCAGCCTCTCACCGCAGCACCAGCCTCTCGCCCCAACACCAGCCTCTCGCCCCAACACCAGCCTCTCGCCCCAACACCAGCCTCTCGCCCCAACACCAGCCTCTCGCCCCAACACCAGTCTCTCGCCCCAACACCAGCCTCTCGCCCCAACACCAGCCTCTCGCGCCAACACCAGCCTCTCCCCTGCCCAACACCAGCCTCTCGCCCCAACACCAGTCTCTCACCCCAACACCAGCCTCTCGCCCCAACATCAGCCTCTCGCCCCAACACCAGCCTCTCCCCTGCCCAACACCAGCCTCTCGCCCCAACACCAGTCTCTCACCCCAACACCAGCCTCTCGCCCCAACACCAGCCTCTCACACCAACACCAGCCTCTCCCCTGCCCAACCCAATCTCTCGCCCCAACACCAGCCTCTCGCCCCAACACCAGTCTCTCACCCCAACACCAGCCTCTCCCCTGCCCAACACCAGTCTCTCACCCCAACACCAGCCTCTCGCCCCAACACCAGTCTCTCACCCCAACACCAGCCTCTCGCCCCAACACCAGTCTCTCACCGCAACACCAGCCTCTCCCCTGCCCAACACCAGTCTCTCGCCCCAACACCAGCCTCTCGCCCCAACACTAGTCTCTCACCCCAACACCAGCCTCTCGCCCCAACACCAGTCTCTCGCCCCAACACCAGCCTCTTGCCCCAACACCAGCCTCTCCCCCAACACCAGCCTCTCCCCTGCCCAACACCAGTCTCTCGCCCCAACACCAGCCTCTCACCGCAGCACCAGCCTCTCGCCCCAACACCAGCCTCTCGCCCCAACACTAGCCTCTCGCCCCAACACCAGCCTCTCGCCCCAACACCAGCCTCTCGCCCCAACACCAGCCTCTCGCCCCAACACCAGCCACTCGCCCCAACACCAGCCTCTCGCCCCAACACCAGCCTCTCGCCCCAACACCAGCCTCTCACCCCAACACCAGCCTCTCGCCCCTACACCAGCCTCTCGCCCCAACACCAGTCTCTCGCCCCAACACCAGCCTCTCCCCTGCCCAACACCAGTCTCTCGCCCCAACACCAGCCTCTCCCCCAAACACCAGCCTCTCCCCTGCCCAACACCAGCCTCTCACCCCAACACCAGCCTCTCGCCCCAACACCAGCCTCTCGCCCCAACACCTGCCTCTCGCCCCAACACCAGCCTCTCGCCCCAACACCAGCCTCTCACCCCAACACCAGCCTCTCGCCCCAACACCAGCCTCTCGCCCCAACACCAGCCTCTCGCCCCGAAACCAGCCTCTCGCCCCAACACCAGTCACTCGCCCCAATACCAGTCTCTCACCCCAACACCAGCCTCTCCCCTGCCCAACACCAGTCTCTCGCCCCAACACCAGCCTCTCGCCCCAACACCAGCCTCTCACCGCAGCACCAGCCTCTCGCCCCAACACCAGCCTCTCGCCCCAACACCAGCCTCTCGCCCCAACACCAGCCTCTCACCCCAACACCAGCCTCTCGCCCCAACACCAGTCTCTCACCCCAACACCAGCCTCTCACCCCAACACCAGCCTCTCGCCCCAACACCAGCCTCTCCCCTGCCCAACACCAGCCTCTCGCCCCAACACCAGTCTCTCACCCCAACACCAGCCTCTCGCCCCAACACCAGCCTCTCGCCCCAACACCAGCCTCTCCCCTGCCCAACACCAGCCTCTCGCCCCAACACCAGTCTCTCACCCCAACACCAGCCTCTCGCCCCAACAGCAGCCTCTCGCCCCAACACCAGCCTCTCCCCTGCCCAACACCAGCCTCTCGCCCCAACACCAGTCTCTCACCCCAACACCAGCCTCTCGCCCCAACACCAGCCTCTCGCCCCAACACCAGCCTCTCGCCCCAACACCAGCCTCTCCCCTGCCCAACACCAGTCTCTCACCCCAAGACCAGCCTCTCACCCCAACACCAGCCTCTCGCCCCAACACCAGCCTCTCCCCTGCCCAACACCAGTCTCTCACCCCAACACCAGCCTCACCCCAACACCAGCCTCTCGCCCCAACAGCAGCCTCTCCTCTGCCCAACACCAGTCTCTCACCCCAACACCAGCCTCTCGCCCCAACACCAGTCTCTCACCCCAACACCAGCCTCTCGCCCCAACACCAGCCTCTCCCCTGCCCAACACCAGCCTCTCCCCTGCCCAACACCAGCCTCTCACCCCAACACCAGCCTCTCGCCCCAACACCAGCCTTTCCCCTGCCCAACACCAGTCTCTCACCCCAACACCAGCCTCTCACCCCAACACCAGCCTCTCGCCCCAACACCAGCCTCTCACCCCAACACCAGCCTCTCGCCCCAACACCAGCCTCTCCCCTGCCCAACACCAGCCTCTCGCCCCAACACCAGCCTCTCCCCTGCCCAACACCAGTCTCTCACCCCAACGCCAGCCTCTCACCCCAACACCAGCCTCTCGCCCCAACACCAGCCTCTCCCCTGCCCAACACCAGTCTCTCACCCCAACACCAGCCTCTCGCCCCAACACCAGTCTCTCACCCCAACACTAGCCTCTCGCCCCAACACTAGTGTCTCGCCCCAACACCAGTCTCTCGCCCCAACACCAGCCTCTCACCCCAACACCAGCCTCTCGCCCCAACACCAGCCTTTCCCCTGCCCAACACCAGTCTCTCACCCCAACACCAGCCTCTCACCCCAACACCAGCCTCTCGCCCCAACACCAGCCTCTCCCCTGCCCAACACCAGCCTCTCCCCTGCCCAGCACCAGCCTCTCACCCCAACACCAGCCTCTCGCCCCAACACCAGCCTTTCCCCTGCCCAACACCAGTCTCTCACCCCTACACCAGCCTCTCACCCCAACACCAGCCTCTCGCCCCAACACCAGCCTCTCCACTGCCCAACACCAGCCTCTCCCCTGCCCAACACCAGCCTCTCACCCCAACACCAGCCTCTCGCCCCAACACCAGCCTTTCCCCTGCCCAACACCAGTCTCTCATCCCAACACCAGCCTCTCACCCCAACACCAGCCTCTCGCCCCAACACCAGCCTCTCCCCTGCCCAACACCAGCCTCTCACCCCAACACCAGCCTCTCGCCCCAACACCAGCCTCTCCCCTGCCCAACACCAGTCTCTCACCCCAACACCAGCCTCTCGCCCCAACACCAGCCTCTCCCCTGCCCAACACCAGTCTCTCACCCCAACACCAGCCTCTCGTCCCAACACCAGCCTCTCCCCTGCCCAACACCAGTCTCTCACCCCAACACCAGCCTCTCACCCCAACACCAGCCTCTCGCCCCAACACCTACCATTCATCCAACACCAACCTACAGCCCAACAGGTTCTTCTCACCTGTCCAACACCAGCCTCTCGCCCCAACCCCAGCCTCTCGCCCCAACACCAGCCTCTCCCCTGCCCAACACCAGCCTCTCGCCCCAACACCAGTCTCTCACCCCAACACCAGCCTCTCGCCCCAACACCAGCCTCTCGCCCCAACACCAGCCTCTCCCCTGCCCAACACCAGCCTCTCGCCCCAACACCAGTCTCTCACCCCAACACCAGCCTCTCGCCCCAACACCAGCCTCTCGCCCCAACACCAGCCTCTTCCCTGCCCAACACCAGCCTCTCGCCCCAACACCAGTCTCTCACCCCAACACCAGCCTCTCGCCCCAACACCAGCCTCTCGCCCCAACACCAGCCTCTCGCCCCAACACCAGCCTCTCCCCTGCCCAACACCAGTCTCTCACCCCAAGACCAGCCTCTCACCCGAACACCAGCCTCTCGCCCCAACACCAGCCTCTCCCCTGCCCAACACCAGTCTCTCACCCCAACACCAGCCTCACCCCAACACCAGCCTCTCGCCCCAACACCAGCCTCTCCCCTGCCCAACACCAGTCTCTCACCCCAACACCAGCCTCACCCCAACACCAGCCTCTCGCCCCAACACCAGCCTCTCCCCTGCCCAACACCAGTCTCTCACCCCAACACCAGCCTCTCGCCCCAACACCAGTCTCTCACCCCAACACCAGCCTCTCGCCCCAACACCAGCCTCTCCCCTGCCCAACACCAGCCTCTCCCCTGCCCAACACCAGCCTCTCACCCCAACACCAGCCTCTCGCCCCAACACCAGCCTTTCCCCTGCCCAACACCAGTCTCTCGCCCCAACACCAGCCTCTCACCCCAACACCAGCCTCTCACCCCAACACCAGCCTCTCGCCCCAACACCAGCCTCTCCCCTGCCCAACACCAGCCTCTCGCCCCAACACCAGCCTCTCCCCTGCCCAACACCAGTATCTCACCCCAACACCAGCCTCTCACCCCAACACCAGCCTCTCGCCCCAACACCAGCCTCTCCCCTGCCCAACACCAGTCTCTCACCCCAACACCAGCCTCTCGCCCCAACACCAGTCTCTCACCCCAACACCAGCCTCTCGCCCCAACACCAGTGTCTCGCCCCAACACCAGTCTCTCGCCCCAACACCAGCCTCTCACCCCAACACCAGCCTCTCGCCCCAACACCAGCCTTTCCCCTGCCCAACACCAGTCTCTCACCCCAACACCAGCCTCTCACCCCAACACCAGCCTCTCGCCCCAACACCAGCCTCTCCCCTGCCCAACACCAGCCTCTCCCCTGCCGAACACCAGCCTCTCACCCCAACACCAGCCTCTCGCCCCAACACCAGCCTTTCCCCTGCCCAACACCAGTCTCTCACCCCAACACCAGCCTCTCACCCCAACACCAGCCTCTCGCCCCAACACCAGCCTCTCCCCTGCCCAACACCAGCCTCTCCCCTGCCCAACACCAGCCTCTCACCCCAACACCAGCCTCTCGCCCCAACACCAGCCTTTCCCCTGCCCAACACCAGTCTCTCACCCCAACACCAGCCTCTCACCCCAACACCAGCCTCTCGCCCCAACACCAGCCTCTCCCCTGCCCAACACCAGCCTCTCACCCCAACACCAGCCTCTCGCCCCAACACCAGCCTCTCCCCTGCCCAACACCAGTCTCTCACCCCAACACCAGCCTCTCGCCCCAACACCAGCCTCTCCCCTGCCCAACACCAGTCTCTCACCCCAACACCAGCCTCTCACCCCAACACCAGCCTCTCGCCCCAACACCTACCATTCATCCAACACCAACCTACAGCCCAACAGGTTCTTCTCACCTGTCCAACACCAGAATCTCGCCTAATACCAGTCTTTCAACCAATCATAAGGACATAAGAAATAGGAGCAGGAGTAGGCCATACAGCCCCTCAAGCCTGCTCTGCCATTTAATAAGATCAGGTCTGAACTTCCACATCAACTCCACTTCTCACCCTATCCCCAGATCGTTTGATTCTCTTAGTGCCCAAAAATCTATTGCTCTCAGTCTTGAATAAATTCATTGCCTGAGCCTCCACAGCCCTCTGGGGTAGAACATTCCAAAGGTTCACAACCCTCTGATTGAAAAAGTTTCTCCTCATCTCAGTTGGTAGCACCCTTGCCTCTGAGTCAGAAGTTTGTGGGTTCAAGTCCCACTCCAGGGACTTGAGCAGATAAATCTAGGCTGACACTCCAGTGCAGTGCTGAGGGAGTGCTGCACTGTCGGAGGTGCCGCCTTTCAGATGAGACATTAAACCAAGGCCCCGTGTGCTCTCTCAGGTGGATGTAAAAGATCCCATGGCATCGAAGAAGAGCAGGGGAGTTATCCCCGGAGTCCTGGCCAATATTTATCCCTCAACCAACATAACAAAAATAGTTTATCTGGTCATTATCACATTGCTGTTTGTGGGAGTTTGCTGAGTCCTAAATGGCCGACCCTTTATCCTGAGACTATGAGCCCAAGTTCTAGACTCTTCAGCCAGGGAAAACAGCCTCTCAGCATCTTCCCTGTCAAGCCCTCTAAGAATTTTATACGTTTCAAAAAAATGACTTGGATTTATACAGTGCCGTTCATGACCCACCGGACATCTCAAAGCGCTTTACAGCCAATGAAGTACTTTTGGAGTGTAGTCACTGTTGCAATTTAGGAAACGCGGCAGCCAATTTGCACACAGCAAGCTCCCACAAACAGCAATGTGATAATGACCAGATAATCTGTTTTAGTGATGTTGATTGAGGGATAAATATTGGCCAAGACACCAGGGATAACGCCCCTACTCTTCTTCGAAATAGTGCTATGGGATCTTTTACGTCCACCTGAGAGAGCAGATAGGGCCTCAGTTTAACATCTCATCCGAAAGACGGCACCTCCGACAGTGCAGCACTCCCTCAGCACTGCACTAGAGTGTCAGCCTAAATTTGTGTGCTCAAGGCCCTGGAGTGGGACATGAACCCACAACCTTCTGACTTGAAGGCAAGAGTGCTGCCCACTGAGCCACAGCTGACACTGTATGAGTGTCAATGAGATCATCTCTCATTCTTCTGAACTCCTGACAATACAGGCCCATTCTGCTCAATCTCTCCTCATAGGACAGCCCTCTCATCCCAGGAATCAATCTAATGAACCTTTGTTGCACTCCCTCTAAGGCAAGTATATTGTTCCTTAGCTCAGGAGACCAAAACTGTACACAGTACTCCAGGTGTGGTCTCACCAAAGCCCTATATAGTTGCAGCAAGGCTTCCTTACTCTTATACTCCAATCCCCTTGCAATAAAGGCTAACATACCACTTGCTTTCCTAATTGCTTGCTGTACCTGCGCATTAACCTTCTGTGATTCATGTACAAGAGGACCTCCAAATCCCTCTTAATACCAACATTAACTAGTCTCTCACCTTTTAAAAAATATTTTGCTTGTCCATTCTTCCTACCAAAGTGGATAATGTAACATTTGCATATTGAATTATCATTGGCCCGCAGGCATCTGTAAGGAATACCTATTATATTCACATGTGACCACATGCTGAGTTGTCATTGGCCTGCAGGCATCTGTAAGGACTACTATTGTTCTGAAGACCCAGACTAGGGGTCCTAATGCCATGCTTTTCCTCACTGGTACTGCTATGAGTAAGACCACAGACCTAATGCTTAATAAAAGAGTTAAACTGTAATACTCCGTTGTCCTGCAATTTATTATTTTTATACAAAGTGTGTAAAACAAGGCATGGTGTCAGAATAGGGATTGGAAATGGATATCATTGGAGCTCCCTTGCCTCGAATGGATTGGGAATCATTGAACTTACCTAGAGAATGGAGCAAGTTCAAGCAACACGTGGAGTTGATGTTCTCGGAACCGCTGAAAAGCAAAGGGGAGGAAGAAAGATGCAGCTACCTACTCCTGTGGATCGGAGAAAAAGGGAGAGACATTTTTAACACATGGTCTCTCACCGCGGATGAAGCAAAGGTACTGAAAAGTTATTTTGACCGTTTTGAATCATATGTGATGCCCAAGACAAATGCAATATTCGCTAGGTACAAGTTTCAGGAGAAAGTACAAGGAGCTAGTGAGTCGCTTGAACAGTTCGTGACTGAGTTAAATCTGCTGCTAAAAGACTGTGCATATGCAGATAAAGATGAGATGGTCAGAGACCGCATCGTATTTGGAATACATTCAGCTAAAGTGAGAAACTTTTGAATGTTGGGTCCGGGCTAATGCTGGACAAAGCTATGGACATAGCTAGATCGCACGAGATAGCCCAAGCACAGTTGAAAACCATAACCGGTGCCACGAGCAGCTCGCGTGTACAGACAGTGCATGCAGTTAATAGACACACACCAAAGAACACTGCCCAGAGAGCGTGTTTCAGAACAGAAAGAACAGAGAGAGTTCTAAAAATGAGCGACACAGACATAAAACGCTTCAAAAACTGTGGATATTGTGGAAACAAGGTGCATGAGGAAAAGGAGCACTGCCCTGCCAAAGGAAGGCAATGTGCTAAATGTGGTAAACGGAACCACTTTGCTAAAGTTTGCAGGACTGTTTTTGGAAAACCAGTACACACAGTGAGTGGCAGCAAATGCCAGATAGAGAGCCAAATGCAGAGGAACTGTTTATTGATTCTGTGTCACAGAAAAAACAGATTTCAGAGACTGAGCAAGCCTTTGCAAATATTGAGATAGGAAAACAGGGCACAGAGCTTAAGTTTAAACTAGACACTGGAGCTCAGGTTAATGTAATTCCTCTGAGTATCACAGCTTGAAGGATGAGTGTGAGCTACAGCCCACCTCATGCAGACTGACCAGCTATGGGAGTGAGCAGCTCATTGTAAAAGGCACATGTGTGATGAAATGCAAGTACAAAGAAAGCGACATGACGTTGGACTTTTACATTGTTGACACTCGAGCACCTCCAGTGTTAGGTCTAAAGGCATGTTTAGACATGGACCTCGTCAAGCTAGTACTATCATTGACAGCACCAGTTGAGAAGCAGACAGTCATGGAGGAGTTTGCTGACGTTTTCAAAGGAATCGGACTATTCCCAGGTGAATGCACTATTCACCTTGACCCAGCAGCAACCCCTGTGGTTTGCCCGCCGAGAAGGATACCCCTTGCTCTACGTAGTCACCTGAAGGAGGAGCTGCAGATCATGGAGAATACAGAAATCATCGTCCAGGAAACAGAACCGACAGAGTGGGTCAACGCGTTAGTAGTGGTTGAGAAACCATGTACAGGCAAGCTCAGAGTCTGTCTCGACCCCAGAGATTTGAACAAGGCTATCAAACGCCCTCACTACCCTCTACCAACGCTAGATGACATCACACCCAAGCTAGTGGGAGCACGTTACTTCAGTGTAATGGACGCACGATCAGGATACTGGACTATCAAGCTCACGGAAGAGTCAGCTAAGCGAACAACGTTCAACACACCATTTGGACGCTACCGATTTCTGTGTTTACCATTTGGTCCTATCTCAGCTCAGGATGAATTCCAGCGGAAGATCAACGAAACCTATGAAGGCCTCGACGGAGTAGTCGCAATCGTAGATGACATCCTCATCTATGGCAGGAATAGAGAGGAACATGACAGGAACCTCCGTGCGATGCTACAAAGATCACGGGAGAAAGGTATCCCGCTCAACCCCAAGAAAAGCACAATCGGATCCACCGAGATCAGTTATTTCGGGCATCACCTCTCAACTGATGGCATTAAGCCGGATCCAGAGAAAATCTCCGCCATCAAGAAGATGGAGCCACCGAAGAACCGCGCAGAGCTAGAGACAGTACTAGGCATGGTTAACTACTTAGCCAAGTTTGCCCTGAGCCTCTCCGAAATCAACGCACCCATACGTCAGTTGCTCAAACAATCCAATGAGTTCCTGTGGGACACACAACATGACACAGCATTTCAGAAAGTGAAAGACCTAATCACCAGAGAACCAGGACCAGTTCTTGCCTACTTCGACCCCAACAAAGAGCTCAGACTAAAAGTGGACGCGTCAAAGTACGGACTAGGCGCAGTATTACTGCAAGAAGGAAAGCCCATCGGCTACGCTTCCAGATCTCTCTCAGACAGTGAAATCAACTATGCTCAAATCGAGAAAGAGTTATATGCAATTCTGTTTGGATGTAAGCGTTTCCACCAGTATGTCTATGGCCGACAAGTGATTGTGGAATTCGACCACAAGCCCCTCGAGCCAATCATGAGGAAGCCACTAGCCGCAGCCCCACCAAGGCTACAGAGAATGATCCTTCAGCTACAGAAGTACGACTTCACAATCATTCACCGTCCAGGCAAAGACATTCCTGTCGCAGACACGCTCTCCAGAAAGTCTCTTAGCTACCAGGACAGCAGCCTCAGTGAAGGCATGGATGTGCAGGTGCACATGGTGTACAACAGATTACCTGTGAGTGACTCCAAACTGAAGGAGATCCGAGCAGGAACAGAGAAAGATGCACAACTCACACTGCTGAGCAAAGTCATACATGAAGGATGGCCTGAGGAAAGGAGGAAATTGCCCTCAGAGCATATCTGAATTCTGGAACCACAGAGACGAACTGTCACAAATCAACAGAATCGTCTTCAAAGGGGAGAAAATCATCATTCCTACCAGTCTCAGAGAAGAGATGTTGACAAAAATTCATGCTGGACATATGGGCATGGAAAAATGCAAAGAGCACGTGACATTATGTTTTGGCCCGGAATGTGCAAACACATTGAGGACATTGTTGGAAAATGTTCCATTTGTCTAGAACGCCACCCACCTAATGTCAAAGAGCCTATGATGCCTCACCGTATCCCAGACAGGCCCTGGCAGGTCGTGGTGACGGATCTGTTCACATGGAACAACGAGGACTACATAGTGACTGTTGATTACTACTGCAGATTTTTTGAATTGGACAAGCTTCACAGCACCACATCTGCAGTTGTGATCCACAAGCTGAAGGCAGCCTTTGCCAGGCATAGCATTGTAGAGACTTTAGTCTCAGACAATGGTCCCCAATACAAATCAAAAAAGAAGTTCGAGTCGTTTGCCAAGGCATGGGATTTCACACATGTCACATCAAGCCCACATTACCATCAAAGTAATGGCCTTGCTGAAAAAACTGTCCAGATTGCAAAAACACTCATGGACAAAGCCAAAGCGGACAAAAGAGACCCCTACATCAGTCTCCTTGAGTACCGCAACACTCCGGTTGACAACTTCAAGTCACCAGCACAGCTGTTGATGAGCCACAGACTTCGCTCATTCCTTCCAAGCACCAACCAGCAGCTGCAGCCAGAGGTCATCAGCTGCAAGCAAGTGCATGCAAAACGTTTACAGAGACAGCAACACCAAAAGAGATACTATGACAGGTCAGCTAGACTACTGCCGCCGCTGCACAATGGAGAATCCGTCAGAATCCAGGAGCATGACTACTGGAAGCCAGCAGTCGTCATCCAGCCAGCTGACACTGTATCATGTCCGCACCCCAGAAGGACAGGTGTACCGCCGCAATCGCAGGCACCTCCTGAACACCAAGGAACAACACCGTCATTCCGACAAGAGGATCAGTTCAACAGAGTGTGATGAACAGAGCAATACACAAAACACATCATACTTACCTGTTGGTAAAGCTGTTGGACTATAACCTGGTGTTGTGTGACTTCTTACATTTGTCCACCCCAGTCCAACTCCGGCATCTCCACACCATACCTGAACCTAAACCTGAACCTGAATTGTTGACCGATTCAGGAGCATGCTCAGTTTCATACCACACAAGGTCGGGATGAGAGGTCAAGCCTAGAGTTATCCTTGACTTGTGAACTGTCAAAGGGTGTAGGCGGATTGCTGCCCTAAAAAAAAACTGTACATCGTTATCGAAACGTTGAGATGTTTTCAGTGCTAGTTAAATGCTGAATTTACTTATATGTTTATGCTACCGAGAAGATTATGTAGAAGAAAGGTTTAAAAGTAATGCATAACATTTTTCTTTTAAAAGGGGATGTAACATTTGCATATTGAATTATCATTGGCCCGCAGGCATCTGTAAGGAATACCTATTATATACACATGTGATCACATGCTGAGTTGTCATTGGCCTGCAGGCATCTGTAAGGACTACTATTGTTTTGAAGACCCAGGCTAGGGGTCCTAATGCCATGCTTTTCCCCACTGGTACTGCTATGAGTAAGACCACAGACCTAATCTTTGGTTTGTCTGTTTGTCTGTCCTCTGTTTGTCTGTCCGGCTATACAATCACAAGTTATAGAGCGTACCTACACATATGTTATATCAAAAGAAAGCTTAGCATTAGGGGAGTCTAATAGGTGTATTTACTTTTTGGTCAGACAAAAATTGTTTGGACAGT